>NC_083842.1:4217695-4280003 GCF_015708825.2 Lethenteron reissneri | reverse complement strand
AAATCAGAATCAGGGTTTTATTTCGCCATGAAAGTTCGCGCAGACAAGGAATTTACTTTGGCAGGAAGGTGCATACATTCAACATATAGGAATCTTAAATAAGTGGTTTACAAGTCTAACTATACTAAAGGTACAAAGTCTAACTAATACTAAGGAGCTAAAGTATGTAACAATTGAATAAAAGAAAATCTAAAATATACAATAGCTTTAATATACAATATAAAATTACAAAAATGCAAATAGGGTAACAGTGCAAAAATGGCAGGGTGTCATTGTGCAGATATTGTGTTAAACATTCATATTTTGTAATGTGATGGCTGTATGAAGGCAACATTGCGTATGTTGTTATTCAAGTTGGAGGTATTATATTGACTGTTCAAGAAAAGTGTGCGAACTTTGGCAGAACACATGGCTAGATGAGATAGTGACCTACGGCAGTGTTTCGATTTAAAGCTTTCGTTACTGCAGGGATTCATCTTGGTTCTTTCGGTAAAGTCACGTAGAAGGGAAATAATACAATAATAAAAATAAAACATAATAAATTACAATTCTCACGACGTTTTGGCCACAACGCTGCTAATCCTGCATAATGCACGGGCATAATGACTTTAAACCCCCCGCCAAACCTACGCATTTCACAAGTAGTACTAATCGCATATCTGCATTTCCCATAAATATACTAAATTCCTCTTGATATGCAAATTCTTTTGTCAAGGCGCCCTTCCCCCCTCCATCCCAGCTTAAATAGTCGCTCCAAGCCTGGAGTGTGTCATTCAGACTCTGTCTTCTCGACAGACCTGTTCTTCACCTGAGGACGGCTGCTTGCGTTGTGGCCGAAACGTCGTTAAAATTATTTTGTTTTATTTTTATTGTTTTATTATGTTTTATTATTTCCATTCTACGTGACTTTACCGAAAGAACCAAGAAGATACGGCAGTGTTGTTCACTAATTTTCTGAGGGGGGTCCACTTTCGCCGATAATACATCATCAGTGTGATGAGGGCCGCCACATTTGAAACCATTGTAGGTTTGACAGCAGCATGATGATGTGTGTGTTGTCGGGGGCCGCCAGTGACCCACGGGCCTTGCAATGAAGAAGACTGGCCTACAAGGTGAAGAATCGTTCCAATATAAATAAATACGAACACTTGGCACACGAACAAACCTGGTCCGTATGTCCAGTTGCCTGTTCGGACCGAGAGTCGTAAGTTCAACCACCACGCAATAGATGGCGGTGGTGGCATCTACATCTGCAGAACGTGAAGAACCAGTGGCATCTACATCTACAGAACGTGAAGAACCAGTGGCATCTACAGAACGTGAAGAACCAGTGGCATCTACAGAACGTGAAGAACCAGTGGCATCTACAGAACGTGAAGAACCAGTGGCATCTGCAGAACGTGAAGAACCAGTGGCATCTACAGAACGTGAAGAACCAGTGGCATCTGCAGAACGTGAAGAACCAGTGGCATCTGCAGAACGTGAAGAACCAGTGGCATCTACAGAACGTGAAGAACAAGTGGCATCTGCAGAACGTGAAGAACCAGTGGCATCTACAGAACGTGAAGAACCAGTGGCATCTGCAGAACGTGAAGAACCAGTGGCATCTACAGAACGTGAAGAACCAGTGGCATCTACAGAACGTGAAGAACCAGTGGCATCTACAGAACGTGAAGAACCAGTGGCATCTACAGAACGTGAAGAACCAGTGGCATCTGCAGAACGTGAAGAACCAGTGGCATCTATATCTGCAGAACGTGAAGAACCAGTGGCATCTACAGAACGTGAAGAACCAGTGGCATCTACAGAACGTGAAGAACCAGTGGCATCTGCAGAACGTGAAGAACCAGTGGCATCTACAGAACGTGAAGAACCAGTGGCATCTGCAGAACGTGAAGAACCAGTGACATCTACAGAACGTGAAGAACCAGTGGCATCTGCAGAACGTGAAGAACCAGTGGCATCTACAGAACGTGAAGAACCAGTGGCATCTACATCTGCAGAACGTGAACCAGTGCCATCTACATCTGCAGAACGTGAAGAACCAGTGGCATCTACATATATAGAACGTGAGGAACCAGTGGCATCTACATCTACAGAACGTGAAGAACCAGTGGCATCTACAGAACGTGAAGAACCAGTGGCATCTACATCTGCAGAACGTGAAGAACCAGTGGCATCTACAGAACGTGAAGAACCAGTGGCATCTACAGAACGTGAAGAACCAGTGGCATCTACATCTGCAGAACGTGAAGAACCAGTGGCATCTACAGAACGTGAAGAACCAGTGGCATCTACATCTGCAGAACGTGAAGAACCAGTGGCATCTACAGAACGTGAAGAACCAGTGGCATCTACATCTATAGAATGTGAAGAACCAGTGGCATCTACAGAACGTGAAGAACCAGTGGCATCTACATCTATAGAATGTGAAGAACCAGTGGCATCTAGATCTGCAGAACGTGAAGAACCAGTGGCATCTGCAGAACGTGAAGAACCAGTGGCATCTACATCTATAGAACGTGAAGAACCAGTGGCATCTACATCTGCAGAACGTGAAGAACCAGTGGCATCTAGATCTGCAGATCGTGAAGAACCAGTGGCATCTGCAGGATATTCTACAACTTTTAAAGCCATTCCCCCGTGTGTAGTGTACACGCCGTACAACACGTTTGTAATGGACAGGAGTAAAGTTGGATTTACGAACAAATCGACTTACGAACAGAGATTCCTCCCCCTTGGAACCGGCCTCGTTCCTAAGTAAAAGACTCCCCGCATTCCGATAGCCTCGTAAAATGTTTGTGTCGCGACGCTCACGCCAAAGACAATTAACATAATTAATGCGACACCGTCTCCCGCGGGCCAATCAACGGCGCTCGCCTTGCCGTGACGTCACCCGCAAACCCCGCCCCCCCCCGGCTGCCTTGGAGTCGGCATCACAGAAAACTGAGGCGGCCGCGGCCGCGGCTGTCAGGGGGCGAGGAGGAGGAGGAGGCGGAGACGGAACAACATCGCCACCATCCGCAGCCATCGGACACCACGGCCCCGCGATCGCCGCCTCCGTCCCGCGCCAATGGAGGCGGCAGAGGCCGGGGAGGAGGAGGCGGCGGCGGCGGCGGCGAGCGGGCGAGGCGCGCAGGCGAGTTCGAGGCGGGAAAGCGACGGGGGTAGCGACGAGTCGCGCTCAATTTGGTAGCGCGCTTCGGGGTGGCGCGAGGCCGCGCTCTTCTCCCATTGGTCGAGGGGGGGCGCTCGCGCTCCGAGCCCGGGCGGGGGGCGGGGGGGCGTGTTGTTGTGTGAACTGGGAAATGTGAAGCGGGGTTTTCGTGGTTTGTCTGGAGAGTTAAGGGAGACCCCCCCCCCCTTGTTTAAAGGGTCTCGAGTTAAGGGGGACCCCCCTCTTGTTTAAAGGGTCTCGAGTTAAGGGGGACCCCCCCCCCTTGTTTAAAGGGTCTCGAGTTAAGGGGGACCCCCCCCTTGTTTAAAGGGTCTCGAGTTAAGGGGGACCCCCCCCCCTGTTTAAAGGGTCTCGAGTTAAGGGGGACCCCCCCCCCTTGTTTAAAGGGTCTCGAGTTAAGGGGGGACCCCCCCCCCCCTGTTTAAAGGGTCTCGAGTTAAGGAGGGACCCCCCCCTGTTTAAAGGGTCTAGAGTTAAGGGGGGACCCCCCCCCCCCTTGTTTAAAGGGTCTCGAGTTAAGGGGGACCCCCCCCCCCTGGGGGGGTCTACAGTTCAGGGTCCGTGCGTGTGTTGAAGGGGTCTTGGTTTCATGTTTGATGTCCTCTCTTGAGAGTTAAGGGGTCCAACAATTGACGGTTCGTGATGGGACCTCACTCTGAGCTCTCTAAAGTCCTAACCGTGGCATGGTCTCTGTGCTGTTCGCCTTCTGGGCTAACACCGATGGAGACTCGGCTCTAAAGAAAGCCGTTACTGCCGTGGATCAATCGGTTTCAAAGACAAAGCATTGCACGTTCGCCACCAGTAGATGTGGTTAATGCAGACGTGATCCCTGCAAAAGGTTCACGTTTGGTGTTTTAACGTCTTAAAGCTGCTTGCTGTATTTCTCTGGACCCGAGCTCCGTTACATTTGTGATTGAGCAAATTGGCTATTATTGTAATTCCACTGCTTCATCTTAGCTGACGGTGCCGTTGCATTTGACATTGACCCCGGCTCGGGGTTACGTTTTCGAGTTGAACCCCGTGGGGTTAATGGGGCCCCCTGGTTAAGGGGTCAGGAGGTGGTAAGGGGGGGCCCCTGTTTCTCCACGTCCTGTGGTGGTTGACCGTTCCTCACTCTGGCCATTGAAGGCGCAGACTATTTTAAGGTGACCCATATTAAGAAGATCACCTGTGAAAAAAAGCTTCATAGCTCATCGGATTCCTCCTGTCGAAATAAAGAGTCGGATTTTCGTCAAATGAAGAATCCGACAAAGGTCACGGCGCAGGCTGAAATGTACGAGTCTCCAGTTAGCGAGTTCTGGGTAAAGGAAGAACGATTTCCCTTTAAGTGGGTCCCCATTTCGGGGGTCGTGACCCCACTGAATCTTATCCCCCCCCCCTCTGTGCGTCTCCACTCTTACAGGCGCTGATGCGGGTGAAGGGAGGGAGGCACTCCAGAGAGAATGGTACCAGGCTCATCATGACGGCACTCACATCCCACGACGTGATGGCATGAAATCTCCCTCCCCCGTGCCCGCAACCTTGCAGTTAACGTATTTTAAGGATTATAAAACGTCTACAATATTGGAACTGGCTTGATAACCAATGATAAACAGGCTACGATATGGCCAAGCGGTAGCATTTTCTGATTATTCTTGAGCAGTGTTCTTCACCCCCATCGTGCTGTCAAACACAAACGGTTTCCAATGGGTGGCGGCCCTTCTCACAATGACGATGTCTGAACGGCGAAAGTGGCCCCGCTCCTGAAAATTTGTGTAGACCACCGGTCTGGGGGTCTGTGGTTCAGGCGCAGTGGCCGCCCCAGTTAATACTGCAGCTGTACTGTACGCTTAGTTATGGTTGTGGGAGGTTGCGAGTTAAACTCGGCCCATCATCATGGGTTCGATTGTTTGTAAAGAGCGGTACTACTTTGTGGGAATGTCGAAAGTCGCTTCTGTGGATAGACGAGGGTCTTGCCATAGAAATGCGACATTTCCACAGCTGGCTCAGGACTGGAAACTGGTGATGAGCAACCTTAGATGCTCACTTGAGTGATAAATCGCTCTGACTTTTGACTGTGCTCACACGCGGATTGTAGCAACGTCGCGACAGCCGACGCGCTGGATGAACGCCGCCGACACCAAACCCGTGCCGGTGGTTCGATGGGCGACATTGATTTGTAACCAGCGTGCGACCGTTGCTCCCCCGCCAGGCCAGCGCGGCGCGCCGTCGGGCGGAGGAGGAGGAGGAGGAGCCAAGCGGCGCAAGCAGTCGCAGCAAGCGCAGCCGTGCCCCGTGTGCGGGGGTCCGCTCTCGGGCTCCCTGCACGAGCGCAGCCAGCACGTCAACGCCTGCCTCTCGCGGGTGTGTCCACGAGCCCCTGCCACGAGGGGTGGGGGGGCGGGGGGGGGGGCACACCATGGGCAGGGTCCGTGGCCAACACCGCACCTGGCTGCCTGTGTTGAAGTTGACACGCCGCGCCAGGCGCTCATCTTAAGGCTACGTTGACCTAGGGGAGGCCCAGGACTCGAACTCGGGTCACCGCCACTTAGTAGCTGATGGCGGCCGTTGTGCTGTGGTATCTTCACAGGTGCTAACAGCACTTGCCGCAACAGTGGTCACGGCTATACGGGTTATCTTTGTCTTGTTGTGTACCTACGTGTGAGTGTGCGATTGGCGGTTGTTGTTGTGTACGGGTGCATATTGCTGTGTGCTCTCGTGTGAGCAGGGCTGTGTGGCCGAGAGCCGCGGTGGCGGCGGCAGCGGCAGCAGTGGTCGCGAGGAGCTGAAGGTTTGTGTGGACGGGAGCAGCTCTGAGGAGGAGGAGTCGTTTGAGGAGTACGAGTGGTGCGGGGAGACGCGCATCCGAGCCAGCTCCCTGCTCGTCGGAGGATACCGCGGTGAATGCACGCGCACCTGCCGTTTGCCGTCACCAGGTGGAATCGTCCACTGCTGGATGAAAGCCCTGCCCAAGCCCTTGTGCATGACTGTGTGTGATTGCCTGTGTTTGACTGCTGGCGTTCAACAGCCCCTCCGCATGTGTGTGTGTGTCTGCCTCTGTGTGTGTGTGCGTGTGTCTGCCTCTGCGTGTGTGTGCGTGTGTCTGCGTGTGTGCGTGTGTCTGCCTCTGTATATGCATCTGCCTCTGCGTGTCCCCGTGTGCAGGCTCGGGGTTCGTAACGAACAGCGGTGTCTGCCACGAGAGTGAGGGGGAGTTGGACGTCGAGGGAGATCAGAGTCTGCAGTTCGGCTCTCCCCAGTATCCTCCCGGCACTCAAAGCTCACGAGCAGACGCAGCCACGGGCAGTCATCGGCCTCGACGAGATCCTCCGTGGGAACCTCCCTCTGCCTTCCATTCCACTCTGCTCCCCTCCACATACTCTCCTACCAGTCCCCTCTCATCTCTGGGTGCTGCCCTCCCGGGAACTCTCCGCTTCTGCAGCGAAGACTTTCCTATCAAAATTCCCCAGTCAACCTTCGCCCAGTGGGACGTTACCCTTAGAGTCGAGAACTCCCTTCCCTCAGCCGTCCGTGCTGTCAGCTCCCTTACCGTGTTCCAAGTCCAGGCTGCAGGACAATCTTTTCTCCTCGGGCCGCCTCCTATGAAATACAACGCCTTGAGATGCGGGCTCATATCGATGCCCTGTGAATCCACGTCACGTATTGCATGGCGCCTGCTGCTGTATATTTGGAGTTTGCGTCTCTCTCCCCGTGGTCGCGTGGATTTTTCTCCGGGTCTTCCGGTTTTCTCTCCGCATTTAGAATCGACGTGTTCAAGAGCAGTTTGGCTGCTATGATTTTCCACGCGATAATCCATCTTTGTAGAGCCATCATTTTTGTTGAGCCAGATCGCTTCTGAAAAAGAGCTACATGGCTCAGCGGGCCTTACCCGGTACAATAAAATAAAAACCTTTATCGTCGTATCGTCGCAGTCCCGAGTTGCCGTGCCGTGCGAGTTCTTTAGAGTTCCTGAGCGGGGGCGGCGAGCAGGTACACGGAGGCGGACGTGGTTCCGTGCGACGAGGACGGGCAGGGGGACGCCCTGGAGCGGCAGGCCCTTCGTGGGGCCCTCATCAAGTGAGGGCCCCACGTCGCCCCTCGGCTCACAACACTCGGCACCCCGACAACGAGCCCCCCGGGTCTACCCCCTAACACTGACCCCCTAACACTGACCCCCTAACACTGACCCCCTAACACTGACCCCCTAACACTGACCTCCTAACACTGACCCCCTAACACCGACCCCCTAACACTGACCCCCTAACACTGACCCCCTACAATCAGCCCCCAGGGTCTACCCCCTAACACTGACCCCCTACAATGATCCCCCTGGCTCTACCCCCTAACACTGACCCCTACAATGATCCCCCTGGCTCTACCCCCTAACACTGACCCCCTACATCCCCCTGGGTCTACCCCCTAACACTGACCCCCTACAATCAGTCCCCTGGCTCTACCCCCTAACACTGACCCCCTAACACTGACCCTCTACAATCATCCCCCAGGCTCTACCCCCTAACACTGACCCCCTACAATCAGCCCCCTGGGTCTACCCCCTAACACTGACCCCCTAACACTGACCCCCTAACACTGACCCCTACAATGACCCCCCTGGGTCTACCCCCTAACACTGACCCCTGACAATGATCCCCCAGGGTCTACCCCTGACTTACACGTGATCGATGCCACCCTGTAACGCACACGCCGTGGGTGTAGTGGCACGTGTGCGCGTGTACGAGTGGGTGCACGTGCATGCCTGTGTACGCGTGTGAACACGTGTGTGTGTGTGTGCGTGACTGTGTACGCGTGTGAACACGTGTGTGCGTGTGTGCGTGCCTGTGTACGCGTGTGAACACGTATGCACGTGCGTGACTGTGTACGCGTGTGAACGTGTGTGCGTGTCTGTACGTACGCGTGTGAACACGTGTGCACGTGCGTGCCTGTGTGCGTGTGCGTGCCTGTTTGTGTGTGTGTGTGAACACGTGTGCGTGCGTGCCTGTGTGCATGCGCGTGTGAACACGTGTGCGTGCGTGCCTGTGTGCGTGCGTGCCTGTGTGCGTGTGAACACGTGTGCGTGCGTGCCTGTGTGCGTGCGCGTGTGAACACGTGTGCGTGTGAACACGTGTGTGTGTGTGTGCGTGCCTGTGTGCGTGCGCGTGTGAACACGTGTGTATGCGTGCCTGTGTGTGTGCGCGTGTGCAGTGGAGATGTCCCCTGTACGCGGCTGAGTGGAGAACCTCCTAAGTGGGAGCGACCAGAGGGTGGGTTCCAAGCTCGCACACGTACACACCTACGCACACGTACACACACGTACACACACGTACACACACACACACACGTACACACACACACACACGTACACACACACACGTACACACACACACGTACACACACACGTACACACACGTGCACACACGTACACACACGTACACACACACACGTACACACACGTACACACTCACGTACACACACACGCTCGAGTACACGCTCACCTACACGCTCACGTCCACGCTCGCATACACGCCCATCTTGATTCTGCACCCTCTCTGCGACACCTCTTTTGGCCCACCGCGACCCCCACAGACGACATTCCGTCTACGAGCAGCGCCGCGGGGAGCAGCGAGAAGAGCAGGACACAGCGCAACAGCGACATCCACAGGTGTGTGCATGTGTGTGTCCGCACATGCGTGTGTGTCCGCACGTGCGTGTGTGTGCATGTGTGTGTCCGCACGTGCGTGCGTGCGCGTGTGTGTGTGTGTGGGGAGCGGTGGTGCAGCGTTTAGCGCGCTGCGCTATGAACTCGGCAACCCGAGTTCGATTCCCGCTCACGGCCAACACCACAGTGACAATTATCTGAACCGGTCCTGCGCCTCCTCTGGGTCGACTCAGCCTCAAATGAGTACCCGGTGCGGTGTGTAAACATCGCCACGGGGGAGACAAAGGCGGTCGGGCGTGGTGCTGGCCACCCACCTCCTCGTGTGCCGTGCCGGCCTTCATAGGTGCTGCTCATTAACAGCACTTTCCCCAACAGTCTGTTAAGGCTACACTGGGGGATCTTTGTCTTTGTGTGCCTGTGTGTGTGTCAGTCATCTCCCCCAATGAGTGCCTGCCTGTCGCGGTGTGTAAACATCATCACGGTGGTGCTCGCCACACCACCCGGCCTTGCCCCCCGCCAGCCTTGATGGGTGCGCACTAAACAGTGCTCGCCACAATGGCCTGTGTAGGCTTAGATGGAGGATAATTGTACTTGTGCCTTTGACCAAATCAGCTGGAATGTGACCGATCTTGTCCAGATCTTCAGCCTTGATGGTGCGTATAAGGCCCGCAAAATCATTTGGTCTGTTCCAGCCATCGCGTTAGGGGTGAGTTAATTAAATGTTTGACCAAACATAACGGCCAAATTTTTAAGTTGCTAATTTTGCATGGCCCGCGAATGATGTTACAAATATCCAAATGGCCCTTGGCCTCTGTTGTGGAAAAGGCTGTCAGTGCGCGTGCGGTCGAGGGGAGACACTTTTTCCCTTCCGCTTTCAGGCCGGGCAGCAGCTCCAGCGGCGTGATGATCCAGGCGCTCAAGGCCCGGGTTCAGGAGCTGGAGAGGCTGGTGGAGAGAGGAGACCGATACCACTGCCTCATATGCATGGCGAGTCTCTCGCACGTTTACTCGGCACGAGCTGCTGCTGCTGCTGCCGCCCCTGTTGTGTGAATATGCGGGTCTTGATGAGGTATTGAGGGTGCGTCGACCCGTACGTGGAGAGGCACCGCAGCAAACTACGATGTAGCAATGTTTCAGTTCCTGCATGAAATCTCCAAACCCTTCATTGACAATTCCTATACGCGCAAAACGTGAGTGTGGATATGTGTCTTGGTACGTGTGTTTGTTTGTGCACTTGTGTGGATTTGGCTTCATAGGTGCTACTCACGAACAGCACTTGCCCCAGCAGTCTGTTAATGCTACACGGGGTATCTTTGTCTTTGCAGGAGCCATACACTCAGCCGCTCGTGTCCGTGCAGTGCTGGCACGTGCACTGTGAGGAGTGCTGGCTGCGTTCACTGGTGATTAGCCAAGTTACACGCACACACGCACACACGACACACGCACACCCGCACGCACGACACACGCACACCACAAAGCACTCGCGCACACGCACACAGACGGTTGCGGTTCGAATCGAGCGGCCGTGCCAGTTATTACTGTGGGTACAATAACCCTAATAATACTCGGTGCCGGATTAAGCTAGTGCAGGGCCTGTAGCATTATGTTATAAAGGGGCCCTAAATTAAACAAAAAACACGTAAATATTAAAACACTTTAATTTTTTACTTGCACAGTAAAGTAATTGTATTTTTTCATTCGCTATACGGCCAGATAATACGACTAATCGCTAACCATAAACACACGGTCGTTCGTAAAAGTTGAAGGCGGTGTAGTACTATAGTAATAGAGCTGGTGCAGAATCACTGAACCGGAATTGATAGCTTGAAAGCATTTAGCACGATGGCCCTTGAAAGTGCGGGACCCGTAGCTACTACACGTGCAGCTACTACACGTGCAGCTACTACATTAGTAGCTACTACATTAGTAGCTACTACATTAGTAGCTACTACTACACGTGTAGCTACTACATTAGTAGCTACTGCACGTGCAGTAGCTACTAATAGCTACTAATGTAGTAGCTACTAATGTAGTAGCTACTAATGTAGTTACTGCACGTGCAGCTACTGCAAGTGCAGCTACTACATTAGCTACTTCATTAGTAGCTACTACTACACGTGTAGCTACTACATTAGTAGCTACTACATTAGTAGCTACACGTGTAGCTACTACATTAGTGGCTACTACACGTGTAGCTGCTACACATGTAGTGACTGTTGCTCCGAGGGTAATCCGGCACTGGTAAATACTCGGCACCGTCTACTCCACAGTGGACGGTAAAGATCCCCCTGACGTCATTCGCAAGACTCGACGGTTATCTGGTGCCATCAGGATCCATGTTTTACAAAATACCCACAAAGCTCCTCTTGAGTTTCGAATTTCAGTATTGTGTTTGGTAATTTATTGAAGGCGGAGAGGGGTTAACAGCCCCTCACACGTTCGTCACTTTAGTCGTCGTGAACGCTACGAGGATAATGAGCCAATTAGCGTCAGCCCCCCCCCTCCCCTCCCAATGGCATTGCTCACAACACGCTGGCGTTACCGTCTTGACAACCGTGTGACCACCATTATTTCCCCGCCTTCCGTAGGGTGCCAAGAAGCTGTGCCCTCGCTGCAACGCCATCACGTCGCCTCGCGACCTCCGCCGTGTCTACCTGTGACCCCCCCCCCCACAACCGCCTCCACCACCCGTGATTCAGCCCCGCCGCCCCCCTCCTCCCGACAAGTGAAGCTGCCGCCTGCTACCCTGCGTGTGAGCTCGCCATCGCCATCCCCGGCGACCCAAGCAGAGCGTCCAGGTTCGCCAAATCCCTCGGCCTTTGGAGCCGCCGTCTGCGGCGTGGACTCGCGCGTGAAACGGCACGGAACCGGCGCCGCGTAGCCGAGGCGCTCCCCGACTACTCCAATGGCCGTCTCTCCTTCACTCCGCGGGTCGCCCGCCCCGTCTGCTGTGACGTTCGATCGAGACAGGGTGACGAGCGGAGCCGAGGGATTATTTTTCCTCAATTTTTTGGTGGGGGGTCGCTGGTAGGGTGGAGTAGGTGACAACGTAATAATGGTAGGCACAGCCACGGTGAGGCCTAATCCGTCACTGAATATTTACGAGGTCATTTTGTAGATGGCAAGCGACACGTCGCCACGGCGAGAGGCATACCGAATGCGGTTCGCTGGGAGGAGCAGAGATATTTTTCGGGGGTCGCCGTGCCGGGCAGACCCAGTTGAAGGCTGGAGCCCTCGTCATGGTCAGGTTTGGGGGGGGGGGGAAGGTTGCCAAGGTGAACCCGTGAGGGCTGATGGGGAGCCACAGTGCATCATGTGGACCCCCCCCGCCCACCCACAATCCGAATGGACTCGGAGATATTTTCTATGTCTCGATGTCCAGCGTCGTCGCGATCGGCAGCGTCGTCACCGTCATCACCAGACAAGTGGAAGTGTATGACGGGGAGCCGAGTTTGGTCTGGGACTTTGTGTTGATTTTGAGACCGTGTGTTGATTCTGAGACCGTGTGTGTGTGTGGTCTTATCGTCTCCGCCGACTTGTGTGACTAGAGGGGTCGTCTCTGTGTTGCGCGTGCGAGGAAAGTCGCCTGGGATTTTGGGCCGGATGCCTCTCTGCGCCCGACGACTCGACGTTTCTTTTGCTCGGATTTCTTTTGTTCTTCAACAAGTGTACATAATGTGATGGCGGTGATATTGTATGCATTAATAAAAACAATTCCCACGACCCTCCAGACTGCCGAGGTCGCGATCGCTTCGGGGGTTGCTTGCGGCCGTGTCCCAGTCCCGAGGTGTGGTGCAACAGGCCGTGATTTGATTTGGGGGGGGGCAGCAGTGGTGGTGGGGGGGGGTTATTTCCCCCTTGGCTCCGCTTTTGTGATCCCCCGGGGAGGATTGCTCGGTAAATTGTGAGGCTGCTCTGGTCCAAGCGCAGTTCGGTAAAAAAATAAAACTCGAATTTATTGAGCCGCAATGAATGTGAACACAGTGGAACCCATCTGAGCGACCATCGCTGTTAACGAGCAATTCCACGACAGGCCTCCATAGAGCCCAATGTGCAGTGTATAGTGGAGTGTATAGCAGTGTAGTGTGTAATGTATAGTGCAGTGTATAGTAATGTATTGTATAGTGGTGTAGTGTATTGTAGTGTAGTGCCACCATAGAGCCCAATGTATAGTGTATAGTAGTGTATAGTGTAGCGTATAGTGTATACGTGGCCTCAAAGTGCACATGGCCTGGCATAAGCGTCGTGGTGACGTCACCGCCACTTAGTGGCGAATGGTGGTTGTTGTAGTGTATAGTGTAGTCGTGTATAGTGTAGTGCCTCCATAGAGCCAAATGTTTGTTCACCTACCATTCCCCTGTTCACGATGGGCTGTTGCCAGTAGTCAATAGCAATGCATTGATTCACCACGTTTCCTTTAATGCGCTTATATTGATGTTAGCATCTTCATCTATTGTCCATTTGTTTAAATGTCATAAAGTACTGTAGGTCATTTTGGGTGAAAAAAGGCGAGGGGGTGGGGGCGAGGGGGTAGGGGTAACTTTCGATGCTGCCCGAAACGAATCTTGCCTTCCACATGCATTTCCCGTACTCGCTGAACGACTAAATCACCTAACGACCGCTTGTTGGGACCCGATTACCGTCGTTCAGAGGAGGGGTGGGGTGGGGATGGCTCCGCTGGGACGTCGCAAAGCAGCCCTTGGAAGGTCCGGATCATGGTCCTGTGAAGCTCCTGGGCACATCTTTTGGAGAACGCCGACTAGCAGCTGAAGTGCCTGCAACGACTCAAGCGATTTAGTTGGGCACTTCTCAGAGTCAGGCGTGAGAGACTTGAATTGGATGAGTTCGTTGGCAAAGTTCATGTCCAGGTCTGATGGATATGCAGCGGAGAGTGCATTTACCTTTTCCACTGTGACATCACTGTTAGACACCCAAGGCATGCCACCAGCTGATCAATGACCACATACAATGTTTCTATTTTGAACCTCTCCCTCCCCTCAAGTGTCACGTCTGCCTCCGAGCTCTCATCTGCAAATGTTTTGCGTTTCCTCTTTCGCTGAAGATCGTGATTTTATTACGACTGAGATACCCGTCACATTTAAGGCTGCCCTTTCAAAAGCCTCAAACTGGTCTCGTCTTTCAGTAAAGTCACGTAGCTGATAGGTCCAAAGAAAATAACGAATTTCCATTGTGTACGTCATCCAGTTGTACGAGCCCGACTTGTATGGCAGGCGGATCACCATACGGACGGACCATGCCGCCTTACAATCCTCCTTGCGCATAGATCAACCCTGAGGTCAGTTGTCCCGCTGGCTTGAGGTGCTGCAGGAGGATGCGTTCACAGGAAGGGGGCACAGCACGGAAATGCGGATGCATCATCTCGCTTGCCACAGGACAGGAGGTGTGCAAGCACGACTGCCTCGAATCGTTGCAGAGCTCCAGTTGACTCCATGCCCCAGAGCAGCGACTCGCCTCGAGGGTTGTGGCCTTGGTCCCCCTCGCGATGAATAGTCTCGCCCACAGATACCTCTGTTGAAATGTCGGCGCAGGGTTCAATCTGGCAAGCATGACTCAAGCCCGACGACCTACCCGGCCGTTGCCCTGCATGACGGCCTCCTCGTGCGTTGGGACGCGTAGCTGGAGAGGTCCTGTATTGTGGTGCCCACAGACCTGCGGCGGAAACAGACTCGTGTAATAATTGGTTTTTTACCCTTCTATCTGGCAACAAAACTGACACCTTTTTTTTACGAGGAGTCATGTTTGCATAGACCACAATACCTGCAGTCATAATGCAAACAAAAAACATAACTCTGATAATGTATGCACTGTCCTTGAAGTGGATTGGTCCACACCCGAGACAGCTTTCCTTAGAGCCTAGTCTCACATGGTGTTGGACCAGATGACGACAGAAGGCGCACTTTTTCTACTGGCAAATTAGGTTCCAATGGTGTAAAGACTCGTGTAATTCACGAGAAATTGATGCACCTCGGGACCCACGAAACCTTGTTGACCGTTAAGCGCGGCTACTACTAGCCGGGCAGGGAAAGCGACGTGGCGCTATTTGTTAAAGGCTGCCAGGATTGCGCGCGTCTGAAGCCTACGGCTTCCTCGTGTCAACAAACTTGTGGCCCTTGACATTTTGGGCCCATTCCCAACTTCTCAGCGAGGCCACAAGCATCTGCCGGCCCATGGCGTGGCCCTTACAAGATCAAGTCGGCCTCGTCCATGACCGACGCTTTTTTGCACGGCTACATTCTAGATGAGGGTGTACACCTGGAGCAGATTCTGACCGACCACGGTCGGAATTTTTCTTCTACAGCTCAACAAGATCTGGGACCTCGTCGGTACAAAGTAAATCCGTACCTCGCCCTACTCACCCTCAAACCGATGGGATGATGGAGCGTTTAAATGGAACCCTCACTTCCATGCTATGCCACCAAGTGAACGCGACCAGTCGGACTGGGACCTGTTTATCATGCCTCAACGGGGTTTTCACCCTTGTATTTGATGTACGGGAGGGAGCAATGCACGTGCAAATGGGCCTGGGCTCAGCTAAAAATGGATCCCACCGTGCCAGCTTCGATGAAGGTCACCAGTGAAACGTCGAACTCCAATTTGTAAATGTTGCGGATTTACACTCCAACACACCGATGGTAGTCACCAATTGGCACGCGTTTTATTTACGTGACAAATCCCCTTACTAACATTTGGCCGGGTCGTGTGGTGGAAGGTTACGGACACATTTAGACTTACGCGATAAAAAAAAACTTTAGAATATTGGTTGCGAAAGCCTGCTACTACGTGTTAAACAAACATGCTCCGACAATGTTTTTGAAACGGATTGGCCTCCACACGAGACGGCGGCCTTCTTGAAATGGCTTAGTCATTTTAGTCCAGAGAACAGCGTCCAAAAGGCGGACAGTGTCAGAGAGGGATGACTGATTAAAGTTATACTGGTAGGAACCTCCTGGTTACACCAGCCCGCAGGGGATTCTTCTGTCCGTCCGTCGTGCAGGGAGGGGCTGGGTGGGGAGGGTGGGAGGGGTGGGGCTGGGTGGAGAGGGACTGGGTGGGGCTGGGTGGGGGGTGGGAGGGGTGGGGCTGGGTTGGGGAGGGGTGGGGAGGGGCTGGTCACCCCGTGGTGCCCTTATAAAACTCAACGTTTAACCTACTCACGCCGGCTTGTGCCCGCCCTCACAGTCGGGCATATTTGCGGAATACACCACGCCGCCGTTGACCCTGGCCATTGACCGAGCAACCCAACGTTCCTACCAGCTCCCTCCGCAGGACAATGTTATTTAAAAAATACAAAAATGACGAGATGGACGTTCTTTGCATTTTTATTCACCGTTCCAGAAGCCCGTCTTACATTCGTGTGTCAAAAACACAAACATTCAAAAATATCTCGACAACCTGGAGTGGACTTTATAAAGCACAGCACAGCGTGTGACCCATCATCCCCCGCCCCCCCCAACCCCCACCGAGTAACGAGATGGCAGTCCAAGCGACCCTTGATTTGTATTGGAAGAGGATTGAGGTGGCCGGATCCACACACTTTCATTTGGGATGCAAATGCCCCCCACGTTCAAATGGATCCGTCCTCACCCATCCGTAGCCACAAGCAGCTGGGCCACTCGGACGAAACCATCACGCAATAAAAACAGGGGGAGGGGGGTGGGTTCTATTTAAATGGTGCTCAACATTTTTTTTTCATTTCTCCAAACCAGTAAATTGAATGGCACAGCACAGTATAAGATGCAAAAATTTTGTTCACATTTTTGTAGATAACATTAAGAATATATATTTATTTTTAAATCGTAGACAATATTTATCTTACATGCATTGATAGCAATTAATTTAGAGGTTGTTTTTTTTATATTCCGTACCAAAAGTGATATTTTAAAAAACAACAACCGTGTACAGTACTCGACTAAACCGACCATTGCAGATTTGTTCTCAAATCGCCGCCCCGGGCTCCAACCTTAGCAGCCCCCGCCGACCTGCAAGGAGAAACACCGCAACTCTCCTCGAGAGTTTTACAAAGTGGGGAATACTCGCGGAGACACGACGACCCCCCCCACGGGGTTGGCGGACAGAGCGGGGGGGGGGGGGGGCAAGCTTGCCCCAGGGCGGTGGGCAGCACGGCAAGTAGGATCAAGAGCAGGTTCACACGCAGAAGTGGAGCAGCGCCCCTTTGGCAAGAAGTGGCCCAAAACGTCCCCGCCAATGTCAGACCAGGAGACCCTCTTGAACGCACAGATGGGAGTATTGGGTGGGGGGGGAGGGACTTGTCGAGGCATCTCCGCCACGACTCCGTCCTCGTGGTGTTTGATGGGGTGTGGGGGGCTACCCCCGCCCCCACCACGCAATTTCTAACAATCATAGCGGAGGTGACAGAAGTGGGGGGGGGGGGGGGTCAAGACGGATGCGGTGAGAGGACTGATAACGACAGATACGAGATGAGCTTTCGACAAATGGAGAGAGATGTGAGGTTCTATTTTTGTTCATCATCTTGGCTGGTTGCTAGGATTTCAATTCGGGCCGATGTTTGGTTTCACTCCTCTCATGTGGGGGGGGGTCCCGACAACGACTTGGGAGCCTTGAGGGGAGATTGTCCTACAGCCAGCGCCACCAGCTGATAGGAGTATTTACACGAGAAGACGGCGTGCACACGAGGGGCGGTGGGATCGCATCGACGCGGCAAACGACGCCGGTAAAACAAAATAGAGAAAGTTTTACCCCCGAGAAACGCGCCACCGCAGTCAACTCGGCAGCCTCGCTGCACCGCGCCAGATATTGCTTTGAAATGATTCGGCAACCAAGTGGCAACGCTTCCGTGCCGAAGAGAGACGAGAGAGGGGGTGGGTGGGGGAACAAACATGATGCTACTTTGATTAATCTTTACAGTTTTAGTTGAGTTTTTAAAGTGCTTGGGATGAAGAAGGCTTGGCTCTGAGCACCGGGGTGGTCGTCAGACTTGGCGATCGATCGATCTCACAGGAGAGCCTCGGGGTCCGCAAGGTTCGAGAGAGACACAGACAGACAGACAGATGGACAGTGCCATCAGAAACACTGAGAGACTGCCCCCTGGACAAAGGCCTAAAGCCCACAATGCAGCGTCCCCCGTCCTCCAGATAATCAGGTAAAAAAAAAGTCTTACAATAAAGCCAAGTCACCGGTCATATAAACATCGGCAGGTAACCAGCGCTACACCTATAACCAGAACAATCGCTCTTGCAAATTACCAAGTAACCGGTCCTGCAGACAAGCAGATGAGTCGGTTTCACAAGCAACCAGGTAACAGCCGGTGCTAGGGACCAGCCAGACGTGGCAGCTGAGAATCCCGACCTAGCAAGAAGCAGCCAGATCAACATGGAACTAGAAAAATAGCGCCAATATAAACATCCACACCCGGGTAACCGATGAAGCAGCCAACAAGTTTAAACAGTTCACCGTTAATTTTGTTGATAAATTAAACACTCATCCGGTTTGAAAAAAAAATAATAATAATAATAATCGGTAACCGACCAGTGACTTGGGACATATCCGGATGACACAAAACTGTCCAACGCGACAAACGGGATTATCCGACGAGCCAGTTGACTCTCCTTGCTTACCAATAACAAAAACAACCACGGTACAAACCGAACCCACCCATCCATTAACCGGTCGGCTAACCGGCAACCCGCTCCCTCGCTCCCTCCCTCCGCGCTGTACCACGTGCACACGGCAGGTGACCCCGGGCGACAACCGGTTTGTCGCCGGGCATTTTCCAAGCACGCTTGCGGAGCACCAGGCTTTAAGACCAGAACGCGGTGTCAGCCGAAGAGGGCGGGAGGGGGGGGCAGATGAGCCACTTGCAGGTAAGTCGTTGAACGGCAATCGTGGCACAAATGTGATTTAATTTTTGGCACGTCAGTAAAGCCGCTAAAAGGTTGGGGGGGGGGGGGGGGGACGCGGCAGCGCGGCGAGAAACGAGCTCACGAGGGTCGCCACGGACCGATCGATTTGTCGCCAGGGCCCACCAACTCTTCGTTATGAACGCCACGGGGAAGGCCGCTCCTCAAATATTTTTTGATAATAATCCGTGAGGCACGAGCCACGCGCAGCGACCAAACACGCCGAGCGCAGGACGGGTGACCGAACCCGCCGCAGACGAACACAAAACTAAACCAAAACATTGAGTTACGGCACGAACGTTGGCGTCTCACGTCCGGCAAAGCGGAGGTCGCGTGGGTCTGCGGCGGAGGAGGCAAGGCAGCAGCTGGAGATCGCACGCGTCGCCACGATTCGGCACGGGCACGGAGATTACTTCACACTGAACGGAGGCGGCTGTGCAGGCGTCACGTGAAGCGAATCGCAAAGAAGTTGGGAAGGAATCCATTAACAAGAAATATATAAACCCGATTAAATCAACGAGCCGTCGTTAGCGTTGCCCGGGGTCGACCCAGTGTGACCCCCCCACCTCCTACTCCGGTCCACGCGGCTCCCGTTGAAGAAACAACAACCACCCAGCACCACCCACCGCCACCACCACAACCACCATCCCCACCCAGCACCACAAACAACACCGGCAACCACTGCCTGCCGACAGCCCGGCAGCCGCCCGAGACTCAGCGGCCAGGCTGCTGGCGTCAGTGCGCCAGCAGCCTGATGAGGTCGTGGCACATCTCGAAGAACTCGATGGTGGTGCTGCCCACCCGGGGCGGGGCGGCGGCGGCGGCGTGGGCACCGGACTCGTGCGGCCGACCGAACGGCGGCCCCGGTGGCGAGCCGGCCTTCGAGTCGGCGAGCAGGCTGTACGCGGCGGCGTAGGCCGTCGGCGACGTGGGCGGGACGGGCGACGCCGGCGAGGCGGCCGCGTCGCCGCCGCCGGCGCCGTCCGACTCTGGCGACGCGACGCCGGCGTCGGACGAGGACGACGTGGAGGTGGTGGCGTTGGAGCCGGCGCCGATGGTGAAGTGCGCGAGGGCCGCGTCGCGCCGGCTCTGGCGGCCGTCGCCCGTGGCCCAGGCGTTGACGACGCCGCGGCTCGCCAGGTAGGTGCCGAGCGAGCGCGGCAGGCTGGCCGGCGAGACCGGCGCCGGGTTCACGGCGGTGGCCAGCGTCGTGCTGTACACGCCGGGGGCGGCCGCCATCCCCGTGCAGCCGTCGCCGGTGTTGGCGCCGCAGCTGCTGCCGCCGCTGCTGCCGCCGCCGGGCCGGAGGCCGTCGCCGCTCTGGTGGCGACGGGCGGCGGCGCGGCGCGGGGCGCAGGCCACGGGGTCCGTGTAGAGGCGGGGACGGCCGCCGCACAGAGAGCCGCTCCGCTGGGGCGTGGAGCCTCCGGACGCGCCCTCCTCTGCGAAGAGGTGTGGGGGTGGGAGAGTGAAGGTGTGGGAGAGTGAAGAGGCGTGGGGGTGGGGGAGTGAAGAGGTGTGCGAGCTGGCGCATCGTCAGCGCCACCACGGCCAGTCGTGGTGGCGGTGCGCGGCGCGTCAAGGTGCCGCTCACCGTCCACGCTGCGGAAGTCCAGCAGGTAGTTGCGGCCCTGCACCTGGTAGAGCTGCAGGCTGAGCTTCACCGTGCTGCCCGTCACGGGGTTGCGCCGCCGCACTCGCAGGGCAAAGGGGTTCACCACCTGCAAAAGGACGACAGTGCCCCCCACCACCGCCACCACCGCCACGTTGTCGCGTTAAGAGACTCGTTGTGGGCGAAGCGCGACCGTTGGGGCGAGCACGGCGCACGGGCGGGTCATGCGGCGAGCGCCGCCGCATTCGCCGTCAAACAATTACCGGGTTGACCCCGTGTTCTCGTGCAGGGACTGGGGTCCGTACGGCGTATGGCCGTATCAATACGGGCAAATGAAAGTTTCGTTGTCCGTTTGTTTCCATTCCTCCCTCGCGACGGGACTTTGAAGGATGAACGTTGAGTTTTAGAAGGACCCCGGGGTGACCGATACGGTCCGAGTTGGTCTGTAATAAGGTCGAGGCGCTGGCAAGGGGTTGTCGGCACGCACGCCACCGTGAAGACGTTTACACGCCGCGACAGGTACTCGTTTGAGGCCGAGTCGACCTAGGGGAGGGGGGCCCAGATAAGCGGTCACCTGGTGTTGACTGCGAGCCGTAATCGAACCTCGGGGTCGCCGGGTTCGTAGTGCAGTGCGACCACCCATACGTTACACGCTACACACGCAACGCATTACACGCGTGCACGAAAGGCGTTGTGTTTCCCAACCCCCTCGCCCGTGGCTGTCTGTGAAGGCCGGCACGCCACGCCAAGGGCGCGGTGGGTGGTCAGCACCGAGTCTCTTCACACGCCACACAAAGGGGGTCACGTTCTTAGGGGTCGTCACCGATGTTGACCGCACCAGCGGGAATTGAACCATCGGGCGAGCGGGTTCGTAGCGTAGCGCAGGCCCACCCACCTCCCGCACACGCACACACGCACACACACACGCGCACACACACACACGCACCTTCCACTCGTAGTCGAGGTGCTTCATGATGCGGAACACCTCCTTCATGACGTCGGCGGGGCGGCTCTGGCTGCGGATGCCGAGGTGCCACTTGGCGCGCTGCACCACCAGGTGCTTGGGCCGCGTGGGGTCCAGGGCACCCAGCGGGCAGCGGCCCGACAGGCCGTCGGCGCCCAGCGGAGAGCCCGGGCTCTCGATGCTCTGCGCCCTGTGAAAGGCAAAAGACGAAAAAAAAAGTGTCAAGCCGCGTCGCCTGAAGTTCTGCCGCGGTGAGCGCGGCTTGGAGAGCGTGGCAGGTGCGAAGGCCGGCACGCTCCCACCACGCCCACCACACCCACCACACCACCACGCTGACCCCCCGTGTCCCCAGCGCTCCGTGTTGGACACACGGAGCCAGATTCCTCATTCAAGGCCGAGGTCAATGTGACCCCCGATGTCAAACGAGCACCCCCCCCACCCCCCCCCCCCCCGTTGCGACGTGTAAACATCGCCACTAGGGAGACAAAGGCGGACGGGCGTGGTGCTGGCCACCCACCGCCTCGTGTGACTTGCCGGCCTTCATTAGGTGCTATTCGCTAACAGCACTTGCCCCAAGTCTCTTCAGGCTATGCTGGGGGAGGAGGGGGGGGGGGCTTTGGTTGTGTGTGTGTGGGATGTTTGTGTGTGATGTGAGATGTGTGTGTGTGACATGTGTGCGTGATGTGATGTGCGCGTGTGTGATGTGCGCGTGTGTGATGTGCGCGTGTGTGATGTGCGTGTGTGATGTGTGATGCGAGCGTGTGTGATGTGTGCGTGTGGGATGTGTGTGCGCGCGTGATGTGTGCGAGTGTGTGATGTGATGTGTGTGTGTGTGTGGGATGTGCGTGTGTGATGTGTGCGTGTGTGATGTGTGCGTGTGTGATGTGTGTGTGTGCGTGTGATGTGTGCGTGTGATGTGTGCGCGTGTGTGATGTGATGTGTGCGTGAGTGTGATGTGATGTGTGCGTGTGGGATGTGCGTGTGTGATGTGTGCGTGTGTGCTACGTGTGGTGGTGGTGGTGGGGGTCTCCCCCTCGCCCCGCTTGCCTTTCGCGGGGGGAGAGGCTGTCCCCGCACGGCGGCAGGAAGACTCGCGGGGGGCTCCACAGCAGCCCCCCAGCGGCGCCGGCGTGCACCCCCACGGCCTCGTACAGCGGCTTGGCGTGCCGGCTGTCCAGCAGCAGGCGGTACGCCACCGTGAGGGGGGCCTGCGAGAGGGGGGGGGCGTGATGGGATTGGTGCTCGGTGGACAGACGCATCGATGCACCAATAAAACTGAACATTAGTAATCAACTCCTTGGTTCATCTTCTTGGTTCTTTCGGTAAAGTCACGTAGAAGGGAAATAATAAAATAATAAAATAAAACATAAGACGGCGTCTGAATGTTTCAGCGTCTGAATGTTGCAGACGCTGTCTCCCCGACAGACCTGGTCTCCACCTGAGGACGGCTGCTTGCGTTGTGGCCGAAACGTCGTGAGAATTATATTATTATGTTTTATTTTTATTATTTTATTATTTTCATTCTACGTGACTTTACCGAAAGAACCAAGAAGATGAATCCCTGCAGTCACGAAAGCTTTAAATCAAAATTTAACTCCTTGGTTCTTTCGAAGAGATGAGTAAAATAATCATTCATTTCACTTGTCCAGGATAGCCCCAGGCCGTAGGAGGGCGGTTCCCTGCTACTGCTGCAGCAGAAGCATTTTGTTGTGTTTTAATTAAAAAAAAAAAGACGTTTTCAATGACTATTATGCAGGCGTAATTACAGGTCTTTTGGGTTACATTGGGTCATTGAATGTGTCGTTAAACCCGCCACCAGCCGACACAGCCAATTAGTAGGGTTTGTCATGTAAACAGAACACGCTAATTCGTTACTAGTACAGCACTAGTATGTAGTGTAGTGTATAGTGTAGTATACTAATACAGCACTAGTATGTAGTGTATAGTATAGTGTATAGTGTAGTGTATAGTATAGTGTAGTGTACCAGTACAGCACTACACCGGTTGCGTGTGGGAGAGCCAAGCCACAACATTCACAATCCGAGTACGACGTTTCGCCAGTAATTCTGAAAACCTTGACTATAGAAAGCCGACGTGTTAAACTATTATACACGCGTGGAAGGAACCAGAGCATGCCTTGTGGTAAGGGGAAAACGCTCGATCCCCCGCGTACAGATGGACACAGATGGCGATTATCCCACTTGCTGTGCCGCCTTCTGCTGGCGAGCCAGGGGTACGGTCTCCTCCTCCTCGCCGCCCACGGGAGGGGAGTGTGTGCGGTGACCCACCAACCCCCGCCGAGCGCCGCGCACCTGGAGGTCGTCGGAGTCGAGCGAGTCGAGCACGTCCTCCTGGCTACACTCGCACTTGACGGACACCTCCTCCACGGCGTCCATGTCCAGCGTGTCGTCGTCCCACGGCTCCTCGCCCAGCACCGGGAAGAGGTGCTCGGGGAGGTCCACGCTGAACCACGGGTGCTCGCTGACACGGGCGGAGGGCACAGCGGCACGGGGCATGAGCAGACACGAGCGACAAATACTGTCGGCACAACAACAACAACTACCGCCATTCGCCAGCAAGTGGCGGTGACGTCACCACGGCGCTTGTGCCAGGCTAGGTGCACCTTGAGGCCACGTGAAGTGTCGAACGCCCGCAGGCAGGAGGTCACGGGGCAGACCCAGGTGCCATGGGTCGACTGACCGAGATGACTCGCTGATGCACCACCTGTGCCCCCTACTGTGCCAACTTGCTGTGCTTTAACCACCCGGCGCTCCGCTCGTTGTTGTGAGCGTCGCTCCTCCGCCCTCCGCTGTTGCTGGAGGGCGACTGCCTCCAACTGCCCAGTAGCGTCCTTCACGAGCCTCCTCTAGAGGCCGATCTTAACACCGCTGGTACTAGTCATCGGCAAGTCCACTCAGCTCCACGTCCTCCTGTACCACATCACTCCATCACTCCATCTCTTCTCTAGCCCGTGCCGTGCCCGTTTAGCCCCCTCGATCCGGCCAAACAAAAGCTGTTAAAGGCATGCGGTGGCTGGGCATGCGGGCTACATGACCCAGCCAATGCAGCCTTGCTTGCCGGAGGAACTCACTGATGGGACTTTGCCCAGATTGGAAGGTAGACACGCACACACAGAGTACAGTGATACCTCGGTTCACGAACTTAATTCGTGAAATGACTCTGGTCGTGAACCGAGGCACATTTTCCCATAGGGTTCAATGTAAATCTGGTTAATCCGTTCTGACCTTTTTTTTTGGTTTTTGAAGCACAAAAATATGAAACAAATGACAATACACATTACTGTAGTACTGTACAGTATAGTAATGTATAAAGAGAGAACAGTAACCTTGCTTGAGATGACTTCTGGCATGGAGGAAGGCAGGTGGGAGGCGGGTGGGAGGCGGTTATTGTTTGGAGGGAGAGTCCCCCTCCATAAGGACATCAGGGGGATCTCCTTCAGGGGTTTCCTCTCTCCTTTGTCTCCTAGCTGCAGGCTCAGTTTTGCTGAAAAATCTGTCCAATGTCACTTGTCTCTTCCTGCGCTGCATAACCCTCCGGAAATGAGAGACCACATTATCATTCATGAGATTTAACACTCTGTTCGTGACAGCTATGTTGGGGTGGTGCTTTTCAAAAAAGTCATGGCACTCATTCCATTTTTGCATAATGGATTTCATGGCATCACTGCTAACCTCCTCCCTTTCTTCCTCTTTCTCAGTGGAATGCTCCTCAAGAAGTGCCTTCTGTTGCTCACTGTGGAGTTCAGAAAGTTCTTTCGTGGTCAGCTCCTCCCTATGTTCCTCAACAAGCTCTTCCACATCAGCACAATCAACGTCCAGACCCATACTCTTGCCCATGGACACAATTTCCTCCACTACCTCTGCATCAGACCCTTCTAAGTCATGTTCACGTTCAGTGACACATTCTGGCCAGTTTCCTCCAGGCTGAATTTAGGGTTCGGGGAGTGACCTCTTCCCAGGCTTTGTCAATGAGGTTAATGCAGTGGACAACATTGAAATGTTTCTTCCAGAAGTCTTTCAAAGTCAAGGACGTCTCTTCAGTGACATTAAAACACCTAGTGAAGAGCGCCTTTGTGTACAGCTTCTTGAAGTTGCAGATGACTTGCTGGTCCATGGGCTGCAGAAGTGGTGTTGTGTTGGGGGGGAGGAACTTTACCTTGACGAAGTCATACTCCTGTTCGTGAACCGAAGCGGAGTTCATGAACCGAAGCATATCTTTATGAAATTTTCTGGTCGTGAACCGAGTTGTTCGTGAACCGAGGTATCACTGTACACACAAGCATGTGCGCGACATCCAGCGTGCATGCACACACGAGAACACGCGTGTGTGCGTGCGTACTGGATATCACGCACACACACACGCACGAGAACACGCGTGCGTGCATACTGGATATCACGCACACACACACGCACGAGAACACGCGTGCGTGCATACTGGATATCACGCACACACACACACGAGAACACACGCATGTGTGTGCGTGCGTACTGGATATCACGCACACACACACACACACACGAGAACACGCGTGTGTGTGTGCGTGCGCACTGGATATCACACACACACGAGAACACGCGTGTGTGTGTGTGCGTGCGTACTGGATATCACACACACACACACGAGAACACGCGTGTGTGTGTGCGTGCGTACTGGATATCACACACACACACACACGAGAACACGCGTGTGTGTGTGCGTGCGTACTGGATATCACACACACACACACACGAGAACACGCGTGTGTGTGTGCGTGCGTACTGGATATCACACACACACACACGAGAACACGCGTGTGTGTGTGCGTGCGTACTGGATATCACACACACACACACACACGAGAACACGCGTGTGTGTGTGCGTGCGTACTGGATATCACACACACACACACACACGAGAACACGCGTGTGTGTGTGTGCGTGCGTACTGGATATCACACACACACACACACGAGAACACGCGTGTGTGTGTGTGTGCGTGCGTACTGGATATCACACACACACACACACGAGAACACGCGTGTGTGCGTGCGTACTGGATGTCGCGGACGGTGGCGCGCTTCACGGGGTCGACTCGCAGCATCTCGGCCAGGAGATCTGCGGCGTCGGCGTCGAGGTGGGGGGGCACGTGGAAGCCCCCCCCCCGGATCTTGCGGAACAGCGCGGGGACGTTGGTGTCGTCGAAGGGCAGCGCCCCGCACAGCAGCGCGTACAGGATCACGCCGCACGACCAGATGTCCACCTCGGGGCCCGCGTACAGCCTGCGGGACACGGCGGGTGGGGACAATGAGCCGAGAGTCGGAGTGCAGCGACGCGGAGAGACACGGGGTGGAGAGACACGGGGTGGAGAGACACGGGGTGGAGAGACACGGGGTGGAGAGACACGGGGGTGGAGAGACGGGGGTGGAGAGACACGGGATCGCGAAGACGCACGGGGAAAGGGAGAGACATGGAGACACGACACACGACACACACACGGGTGAGACGCGGGGACAGACCTACATGGGCAGACAGGCAAGGCAGAGACGCGGGGACAAGGGAGACTCGCAGCGAGGGTGCAGGAGGGACACACGGAGACACGTGCACGGGAGTGCCACGGGACAGATGAGGCAGGGAGTGGGGGGTGGGCGAGGGAGGGGGGGCACTCGTACCTGCCCGAGATGACCTCAGGGGCAGCGTAGTTTGGGGAGCCACAGCTGGTGCTCAGGAACTCCCCGTCCGACATCATGTTGGAGAGACCTACGAAGGGGGGGGGGGACACACACGCTTGCCATGGAGCACTGCACACCTCACGCCAGCCATCGCGTCAGAAGCCACGAACCAGGGTGCAGGAAATTCCACATTTTTAAATGGACTTCCCCGCAAAGCGCTGCTGGCTTTATCATCCCTTGGGAAGGAGGATGATGGGCCAAGTAAATCCGCGGCGGCGAGATGTTAACTACCTCGCCTGGCATGCAGGTCGCGCGAGTGTGATCCCGACCGCTGTATATTTGCAGTGCGCCCACCTCTCTCCCCGTGGGTCGTGTGAATTTCCTGCTCAGTTCCTCCGGTTTCCCCCCCTCCACATATAGAATCGGCATGCGGTTCGAGTAACTGGCTGCTATAAATGTCCACGTGATAAGCCACTTCGTTGAGTTATCATTTGTGAGCACTTCTGAAAAAGAGCTGCATCACTCAGTAAGCCTTACCTGGCAAAATAAAAAAATTAACCCGTAAAAACAAAGTTTTTCACTATAAATCCTTTATATGCGTGGCGGCTAGAGTCCTCTCGTCCTCTGGCTTGAGATGGCTGCCACCTATGGGTCAGATGATTGTCTGCCACCATTAAGCAATTAGTAATTAAATATTTAATTTTATTTCCCTAAACAGTGTAAAATTTTGGAGAAAAAATTTCACGAAAATTAATTATCACGCACAACGAGTCTGTGTGCAAAATGTCAGCTCGATTGGATCACGGGAAGTGGGTTAAAAAACGACTGAAAGATTTGCACGGTCGTAAGCAAGCAAGCAAGCGAACTTAATATAAAGGATTTAAAAAGAGTTTAAATCGTTAAAGACTGCTGGGGGGGTCAGGGCTATGGTACCCGTTGGGGTTCCATCACCGCTCGGCTCCACTAAACAATAGTTTAATAGTTTAGTGCCGGTTACCAATTACAAACTCTGCCGGTGTCGTTTGTTGACGGATGTCTTTGGGCCCGAGAGCCCAGAAAAGAAACTTTACAAAAAGTATTTTTTATTTCATCAGGTAAGGCACCAAGCCGAGCAATGTATTAGTTCTTTTTCAGAAGCAACCTGGCCATGAAAAAATCATGATAGCTTATCAAAGTGGAAATTTATAGTAACAGCTATGTGGAGGGAAAAACAGGAGGACCCTGAGAAAAATGCACGCAACACGGGGAGAGAGAGAGAGAACGATTGGTAGACTTCAAATATACAGCAGCAGCAGGCATCGTCCAGGGTTGGGATCGAACCCGAACCACCTGCATGTCAGGCGAGGTAGTCAACATCTCCTAGCCACCGTGATGTTGATGAGAGACGCAGACTAAAAATATACAGCAGCAGCAGGCATCGTCGGGGTTGGAAATCGAAGCCGCAACAGCGCCGGAAGCACCGAAATAACAAAAAACGGAACGAACGGGGGGGGGGGCGCTTACCGAAGTCTGCGATCTTGGCGTTCATGTTGGCGTCGAGCAGCACGTTCTCGGGCTTGAGGTCACGGTGGACCACCATGTGCCGGTGGCAGTAGTCCACCGCCGACAGGATCTGCTGGAAGAGGCGGCGTGCCTCTCGCTCCTCCACCTGCGGAGGAGACACGGATCCCCCCAACCCCCGGAGAGGCCTTCAACGGACCGCTGGGGCAAGCGCCGTTAGCGAGTAGCACCGACGAAGGCCGGTACGGCACACGAGGGGGTCGGTGGCCAGCACCACACCGCCCCCCTCCAGTGGCGATTTTCCGCACCACACCAGATATTAATTTGAGGCTGAAACGACCTAGGGGAGGAGGCCCAGGACCGGTTGAGGTAATCGTCACTGTGGTGTCGGCCGTGAGCGGGAATCGAACCTTGGGTCACCGGGTTCGTAGCGCAGCGTGCCAACGGCTCCCCACATACACGGACTTATAGCCTTAACAGACTGCTGGGGCAAGTGCCATTAGCCAGTAGCAGCAGCAGCAGCAGCAATGGGTGGCCAGCACCACACCTCAGTCTCCAAGGTGGCGATTTTTTGTGCTTTTACCAAAAGGCTTTACCACCGTATTAGCCGTTTATCATGATTATTCGGTGCAATTGTGAACAACGGCCATATTCAGACATTAGTAACATCTAAAACATAAATAAAAATCGGGCAGAATCACCGGTTCACTACAAAAGGCGTGCGGTGAAGTTAGGCGATTGTCCCAGGCGTGTTTCTCGGATTTCGAAGGCCCGAAAGACCAGAATCGGTGATGATGGGCGCCGGCAAAGGTGTCAATCGGGGAGGCAGTTCCATATCCGGACAGCAGAGCGAGTTAGGGAGCTTCTGTCCGGCACCAATGTTCCGGCAACTGGGAGCAGCAGGGCAAAGGGTGTGGGGCTTGGCAAGGTTGCGCTTAAAAATAAAAAACGGGTAACGGACTGCTGGGGCAAGTGCTGTTGGCTCATCGTAGCAGCAGCAGCTCTGGATGGCTGGCACGGCGCACGAGGGTTTGGGGTGGCCAGCACCATGCCCAGGCCAGTCGCCTCCCATGTCCCCCCGGTGCCGATTGTTGTATTGCTTTGACACTTTAAAAATTAACCCGTAAAAACAAAGTTTTTCACTATAAATCCTTTATATGCGTGGTGGCTAGAGTCCTCTCGTCCTCTGGCTTGAGATGGCTGCCACCTATGGGTTAGATGAATGGCTGCCACCATTAAGCAATTGGTAATTAAATATAATTTATTTTTCCTAAAAAGTGTAAAATTTTGGAATTTTTTTTTCACGAAAATACATTGTCACGCACAACGAGTCTGTGTGCAAAATGTCAGCTCGATTGGATCACGGGAAGTGGGTTAAAAAACGACCGAAAATATGCACAGTCGTAAGCAAGCAAGCAAGTGAACTTAATATAAAGGATTTAAAAAGGGAGGCCAAGGTTCGGTTCATGAATTCGTCACCAACGATGGCCACGAGCGGGAATAGAGCTCCGCTCGCCGGGTTCGTAGCGCAGTCCCCGCTAACCAAGGCGCCGCCGCTCCCTCCGTTTACGCGCGCACACACACACACGCGCACGCACACACACACACACGCACACGCACGCGCACACACGCGCGCACACACGCACGCACACACACACGCGCACACACACAGCCGAGATCTCCCGCACAGCACGACGCTCCAGACAGCGAGTCCAGCACGGGAGAGGAAGCCACCCCCCCCCACTGCCACCCCCCCGCCCATTGGTCCCAAAAACACGACGACGACCTCGTGGAGAGAGGGGGGGGGGGGGGGGGGAGTTCCAGCATGGTCACCAGCGGCGAGCACGGGGAGGGTGCGGGACTCACGCGCCCGTTCCTGCAGATGTACTCAAAGAGCTCCCCTCCCGGCACAAACTCCATGACCATGAAGAAGTCGGTGGGGGTGCTGATCACCTGGTACCTGCGCACGCAACACACGCCGAGTGCATTGAGCGTGTGTGCGTGCCCCGTGTGATGATGTGCTTGTGCAAGCGAGTGAGTGTGTGTGTGTGCTCCTAAATGATGATTGTCGAACTTTTTCCGCACCGCACGTGTGCTGTTGGCGACACGAGCGTGCGTGCACTCACAGTTTGATGATGTGCGGATGGCGGAAGAACTTGAGGTGCTGGATCTCGCGCTTGATTTTGCTCACCACGTCCAGGTTGCGGATCTTCTGCCGGTTGAGGATCTTCACGGCGACCTTGCACCCGGTCTGCTCGTGCTCGCCCACTGCCACACGCACCACGCCCAGACGCTCGCCGTGTCCCTCGCTCACCGCCACACGCACCACGCACCGCACCGCCCAGACGCTCGCCGTGTCCCTCGCTCACCGCCACACGCACCACGCACCGCACCGCCCAGACGCTCGCCGTATCCCTCGGTCACCGCCACACGCACCACGCACGCACCGCCCACAGACGCTCGCCGTGTCCCTCGGTCACACGCCCGCCCAACGCCACACGCTCGCCCACCTGCCGGCTGCTACGCTCGCCTCACCAATCCGGCCGCCCGCACGCACATCCGTCCGCCCGCCCATGTATGCGTGCGTTCATCCCTGCGAGGATCTGCACAGTCCTCGTGTAGGTCTGCGGAGTGCATCTCTCTCTGTCCGTGTCAACGGTGGCATCCAGGGGGGTGGCAGAACCGATTCCAATAAAATCACCCCGCCACTTAGTCAGCCGTGGCCTGGGCATCGACCTCTGACCCCGTAGGGTTCATTACAAAGAGGGGCAGCAGTGCCGTGCTGGCCGCTCGCTAACAGCACTTCTATTTCCACAGCAGTCGGAGTGTGGCTGCATGGGAAGGGTGGGGATGTTTGTCTTTGGTGGCAGCGATGATGGCGGTGTGGACGATGACGACGTGGTGACGTTAGTGGGCACCGCGTGCACAGCATTCGCTTGCGTTTGTGTTGCCGGCTCCTGGCGGCTCGGACATCGTGTGACGCAACGGAGGTCAACAGAAAGCACAGCCGCCACGCGCACGCACACACAGATTCGCCACCCCCCCCCCCCGCCCCCCCTCTGCGTTGGCTCACGGACCACTGGGGCAGCCAAAGTAGAGGCAAGAGTCAAAGAAGAAATGTCGTGTTCCTGAACGAGGAATCGATGCCGTTTCTCCCGTTCACTGCCCCGTGGTGGAAATTCCACATTCCTATGGACGGAGCAGAGTATAACCATAACCACAGGACGATCACCGTTCAGTTCCCTGCGAGGTGGTACTCGGTTAAAAATCGACCCAGAGAAGGATGGACAGGCAATCAACCCCCCGCCCCGAACCGAGGAGGAGCGAGCCAACACTCACAAGCACCCAATCGGAATCCACACACGGACACGCAGGCGCAAGACGAGGGTGGTGCGGTCAAGACCACGGCCCCCTGGGTCTCCCCGGTGCCGATGTTTCTACGCACCGCACCAGGTGCTCGGTTCGGTTATAAAAAAATGTTTTAAAAGGCCAAAGTCAAGCTTACGAGGAGAGGCCCAGGATCGGTTCCGGGATTTTCCAGCGGACGTCCGGATCGCCGGGTTGGTATCGCGATGCGCCCAACTCTGCACGCCACCGCTGGCGAGACAAGTGCCGCTGTGAGGGAGGCACCGCTCCCCAGGAGACGCCGACGAAGGCCGGCACGGCACACGGGAGGGGGGTGGGGGGCCAGCACCACGGCCGCACACGCACGCACACGCACGCACACGCAGGCGAGCGGGAACGAAGACGAGTACACGTGCACCCGGCACCAATAAATAACAGCCACTGGATAAAGTAAACCCAAGGCCATTAGACTATTAGTAAAAAGCACGTGGTTTGCAGAACCCCCAATTCCCCTCCCCCCATGCATCGCAGATCGATGCGAGCCACGCGGGGCCAACCAAGCGAAGGCTAGGCCACTATTTTTTATTTACAAGGTAAGGTCCCAACGGAGCAATATAGGAGCTCTCTTTTACAGAAGCAGCCACGCACGGGCCGACCAAGCGGACCCAACAGGGGATCGTGTGACGTGCGGTAGGACGGGGAGACGGAGCGACGGGACAGACGGACGGACACGCACACCGATGGGATGGACCCAAAACAGCAACACAGAGACAAGTGGACACGGGATCGAGGAGGCAACGGAGGCACAAAGGACTCGTATGTACGCACGCACGCGAGCGACACACGGACGAACAGATGGCGCCTTCTGCCGCTACACATCACCCGTGGGGCCGGCGCTGGGGGGGGGGGTGGCGATGGGTGTCCGGTTGCAGTCGCCCAAATGTCACAAGCGTCACGTATTACACAGATGCGCACAGGCGCATGCGGACAGCCACGAAAACTTTACAACCACAAAAACGAAAGCTCGTGGTGCACCTACACCGGGGGGGGGGGGGGGGGGGGGGCAGGTCTTGGGGCTGCGGTCCAATCGCACCCCGCTGGAGCATTACCGAAATCATGAAAATCGCAACAAAACAAGTAAAACGCAGCAATAATCAGCCTCCGATGGTGAAGACTTGGCAAAGGGCTCTCCTGAAAAAGCACGTTGGGTACACAAGCAGAAATACAAAACAACCACCGCACGGACACACAAACGTCACGGCAACGCTCGCGTCCCAGTTCCAACGTCGCCGCACGAGGAGGAGGTTTCTCCGTGCGTAGCCAAGACCCCCTCCCCCCCGCACACCCCCAAGCGCGGAGTCTTGGCCGTACCCACGGGGGCGAGTGATGTTAGAGAGCAGCTCCGATAAAGGCCGGCACATCTACGGAGGCGCGGGGGGGGGTTGATCGGCACCGCGCCCGGCCGCCATTGGATCCCCCAAGTGTGGATTTATTCTTGTTGTTGTTGTTCTAACACGCCACACCATTTTAAGGCCGAGTAGATCGAGGGAACCCCAGGACCGGTTCAAATACCTCGCGAGCAGAACATCGAATTCGGGGTCGCCGGGTTGGGCAGCGTTCTAAGCGCTACACTACCGCACGGCCGTGTACACACACACACACATGGCGGGGGGGGGGGGGGGGCGGCAGTCGTTCCTGGCCGTGTGAGCGAGATGCACTTTGCTCGGATCAGGGTCGCTCGGGTTCACGACCGGCGGAGAGAACCGGCGGTTCCAGGGTGGTGGTGGCGATTCTCGGAAAAGGGGGAAAACTGATAGCCGGGGGGGAGACAAAAAACCTGATATCCGAGCCCCCTACCCACGTGATCCAAGCAGGATGCAGGCCTAGCCACGATGCCCACTTGGAGCAAGACATCGAGTGCATCATGTGCCATCGCGTGACATCATGTGCCACCGCATGCCATCGTGTGACACCGTGTGACATCGAGTGCCATCGAGTGCCATCGTGTGACACCGTGTGCCGTCGAGGAACGACCGTCTAGTCAACCGCCCCCCCCCCCCCCCCAGCACACGAACCACCATACTAGTCTCCAACACTGGCCCGAACAAACAAACTCATCCCCAACCAGAATTAGACACTCCGCCCGCACCCCTAACACCGTAAGAGCAAACCACACCACGCTACGTGCCCGCAGGCCCACCCCAGGCCCAGCAACTGAACCCCGCACGGCGCTCCTCCTCCGGCCAGCAGACCCCCCCTTCTCTTCCCGTTTGCTTTTCAGGTTTTGGTTTCAACAGAGTCGCCGACACGCCAACGTGCGAGCGACGCATGTGCCACACGCGCTCGGCACAGACCAACAACGGTGGTGGTGTCGTGGTTAGCACACGCCGCGCGACGGACCCAGCACAGCCACGCTCGATTACCCAGCTAACGGCCATGACAGGAGTGAAGGATCTCAAACGGTGACTGGACAGAGCCTCCCCTAGGTCGACTCGGCCTTTAAAATGGAGAGTACCTGGCACGGTGTGTAAAAATCGGTCACCTCCACCGCTATCGTCATATTCACCACCCGACAGAATGATCGCCCGTGTGGCCCAACACGGGCTTAGTAGTTGGCCTTGTCAGGAGGTGGTGGGTTTCAACGACACATTTAGATAGATATTTATACGCAATCCAACCCAAAACAACCTCTATTCTGGATGATATTGGTTTCTATACACCGCGCTAAAGCACGACTCGTTGAGGCCGAGTCTACCTAGGGGGAAGCGCCCAAAAACCGGTTCAGGTCTCACGGAGCGCACGCACAGGCCACACAAAAACAACGAACGCACACGGAGGCAGGACGACGTTTGGGCACGTGGCCGGCAGGCCGAGCGCGACTCGTTAGGGGCCTGAGTGAGCCTCGGGCCCACGGACAGCAGAGCCACTCCGGTTCCGGACGAGGAAGATAACTCGGGGCGGGGAGGGGGGGGGCCCCATCAGCGGGAAGATTTTTGAAAGAAATATTTTTTGTAAAGAAACCGCGAGAGGTCACGGCGAGAGGTCACGGCGGTGGGCGGGAGCCTCGTCGGGGAGCAGAGAGCCGCTCGCATTCACGGGGTCACGGGGTCAAATCCTGGTTTGGGGGCATGGGGGGTGTGGTTGGACACGGCCCATCATCCCTCCCGGAGCGGGTAAAACAGGTATTGCTTGCATTTGACGATTAATGAAATAAAATCTGTTGTTTATTTACTCAGAGTCACGGGAGATATGACCAACAGGCATTTATTGTTCTGTTTAACACATTCCTGGAACACAAACCCCCCCCGCCCCCCCCCCAAGCCCAACCCGCATATCCGTTTCTGTAACTTAATGTTGCACTTGTGCTGCGATGGGTCTAACTATCTGCCCAGGAATGTAGTATTTAAATAAAAAACACACGCGGGTTTGTGTTGACACGTTTCTCAAGCGACAGAGTTTATTTTGCTCCGATGTTTCTACTTCCTCCGTTTTAATACACGTTGCTTCCCCCCCGCCCACCCCCATTTCCGCGACAACAAAGTTGCCAATGGAGACTCCTGCCCTGGTCTCTCAAGAGTCCCACAGCTGGTGACACAAGAAATCTACTTGAAAAATCTAAAGAGGAACTTTCCGTGGCCAAGTCGACAATGCTCGGTGTCCCACGGAGAATACCGTAGCGGAGCACCCCGGCACCCCGTCACAGGAACGTGGAATTTCCACCCTGGCTCTGCAGGGTGAGAGAGCACCAATGGGCTCAATGCTCACGTGAACGGGAACTCAAAGAAGCGGACTGGACTACGGCATGTGTACGTTGAAACTTCGTTAGCACCGTACGTTGCCAAAATCAGAGGTGAGCAGGGAAGGAACAAACGGAAAACAAAAAACGCAGTCCTGAAGAAACGAGTCTGTCAATCTCGACGATGATATCAAAGCGCATCGCTCCAAGTGGCTTCCTAATAATCGGAATGGAAGAGCGTTCCAGACGGCCGCAGAAGCGCATCTGAAAGCGCCGCGATGCGGCAACCACCGTCTTTGTTCGATGGCTTGGCAGCCAAAAGCTGCCGCCGCCGCTGCCGCTACTGCTGCTACTGCCGCTACTGCCGCTACTGCCGCTACTGCCGCTACTGCCGCTACTGCCGCGAGGCTGCGAGGCTGCGAGGCTGCGAGGCTGACCGCAGATCGCGCGACGATGGTTCACACCTCCACGACGAGAGAGCGGCGGCGAGGCATCGCGGTTCATTTGCGGCGAGCACATCGGCGTGTGCAATGGACGAGCGCGACGTGAGAGCAACGTTTCTCGTCCGGCAAATGGAACGACGGTGGCGTTCGGGGTGTTGGAAACTAAAAACGCCGATCCTCACTCGGCACGAGGGGAACGGGGATGCCGACAGCCCAGCCGATCCCACAGCAGCCTGGGCCGGGAAGGACACTGCCAAACAAAAAGGGTCTCCCACCCCCAGAGGAGTCAAAGGTTGGAAGAAGGTGGGGGACGGGGAAGCGAGACCCTACACCTCGACTCCGGGTGACAACACTGAAGATGCAAGCGGTGGGAAGAAATGTCATCTAATGTGTACAGCAGCCCTGGGAGGCAGTGGAGGAAATTCCACCTTGCTATGGCGAGCTGGGGGGGGGGGGGGGGGGTGAGTCACCGGGTTCGAACAGAGGACCGTGACCGGGGGTTCGAACAGAGGGGTCCGACCGTCGTGCCACCGCTCCCACCCCACGCGGGTTTAATATCGCGCTTTCAAAATTAAAAACCGGACACGCGCGACATTCCCCCCCCCCCCCCATCGCTCGTGTACAAAGACACGAGCTCACACACACGCAGCAGCGTATAGACGGACACGTTCGAGTGTCCACGCACGCACGCACACAAACACACGGTAATCAAGACTTAGATCCCTCCCCCCCCCCCCCCCCCCATGTAGCCTTTAGCAGACCGCTGGGGGCAAGTGCTGCTAGCATGCATTGAACTTGGCGTGCATCCACGTGTATGTGCGCACGCGCGTTTATGCGAGCGTGCACTTGTTATACACAAACCAACCAAGCGACCAGAGTTCGATTCCCTGCTGAGATGTGAACCAGCTCTGGGCCTCCCCTAGGTCGACTCGGCCCCAAATCAGTACCTGGTGCGGTTGTATAAACTTCGCCATTGGGGAGACAAAGGCGGCCGGGTGCGGTGCTCGCCACTCACCCCCTCGTGTGCCGTGCCGGCCTTCATAAAGGAGTTACTCGCTAACAACACTTGCCTCAACAGTCTGCCAAGGCTACACGGGGATCTTTGTCTTTGTACGCGTGCCCGTGTGCGTGTACTTGAACGTGCGCGCGCCGCACGAGAGAGACCTACCCTTGACCTTGCCAAACGTGCCGACCCCGAGCGTGTCGCCGAGGCTGTAGTGGCCGATCTTGTACCGCGCTTCCCGCCGGCCGTGGCCCCCGCTCCCGACGCCCTTGCCGGGCAGCGCCGGGGCGAGCGGCGGCGTCGAAGACATCGCCAGCGGCGCAGCCGTCGTCGCCGTCCCTCCTCCTCCCCCATGGCCCTTCCTGCCCACCATGGGTGGTTGATGGGCAGACATAGCCACGCGTGCACACACACGCGTACGGACGCCTCCTACAACCTCCTGTACAGACACACACGCGCGCGCACAAACACAAGCAGGTATTCACGAACCGACCACGCACTCAAGGTCCACGCGCACACACAGAGAGGAATGACGAACGGGCACAGGCCGGACGCCGACCACACCGACGCACAGGCAGAGAGCGGCACGCACGGCACGAGCTCAGCAAGAAACAAAATCCGCTGCGCAGAAGTACAGCCAGAAAATATCATCGACCACATACCGACACCGCGCACCCATCCTCCCACCACTAGCACACCCAGGCCAAGCATCCACCCTCCCACCCAAAAACTCACTCACTTACTCCAACCCACCCACCCTCCCTCCCACCCAATAACCCACTCACCACCACCCAATAACCCACTCACTCACCACCATCCACTCACTCACCACCACCCACCACCACATAACCCACTCACCACCACCCACCCACTAACCCATCCATAACCCACCCACCCACCCACCTCACTCTCCCACGGCACCCCATAACCCACCCACCCACCCATTTCATTCACCCTCTAACCCAATACCCCACCTCGCTTACCCATAGAAAGGAAGGCAAAGATCCCTCCCCCCGTATAGCCTTCACCGACTTTTGGGGGCAAGTGCTGTTAGCGAGCACCTATGATGGGAGGCCGGAACGGCACAAGACGGGGCTGGGTTTGGCCAGCCTCAACGTACGTACATCCGCGTGGTGATCTTTACACACACACACCGCACCAGGTACAACCTCCATACAAAAACACCCCCACTAATAGACCAATCCACACACGACTCCATAATCATAAACCCACCCACCACCTCACCCACTCACACACCACCCCCCACCCACGTCTGCAAAACACATCCCGCGACCCGCAGCCACAACCCACCTCGTTCGCAAACGCCACCCACCATCTCCCCCCCCCCCAAACCACTCAAACGTGTCACCCGCGGGGAACGACACAGGTGGTGGCGGCATTTGCAGCTTGTTGCAGCAGTTCACATTCCCCCGCCTGGTCTACAGGAGGTCGTGGGTTCAATTCCGACCCCGACGATACCTGCTGCTGCTGTAGATTTGGAGTTTGCGTCTCTCTCATCACCACAGTGGCTAGGAGATGTTAACTACCTCGCTTGGTCTACAGGAGGTCGTGGGTTCAATTCCGACCCCGACGATACCTGCTGCTGCTGTAGATTTGGAGTTTGCGTCTCTCTCATCACCACAGTGGCTAGGAGATGTTAACTACCTCGCTTGGTCTACAGGAGGTCGTGGGTTCAATTCCGACACCGACGATGCCTGCTGCTACTGCTGTAGATTTGGAATGTGCGTCTCTCTCTCATCGATCACAGTGGCTAGGAGATGTTAACTACCTCGCCTGGTATGCAAGAGGTTGTGGGCTCCATCCCCACTCTGACGATGCCTGTTGCTGCTGTATATTTGGAGCTTGCGTCTCTCGCTCTCTCCCCGTAGATTTTCAGTTGTTTCCCTCCTCCACATTTAGAAAATCAACATCACGCGTTTAGAGCATTTGGCTGCTGTACATTGCCACGTGATAACGAAACTGCTGAGCCATCATTTGTGGCCAGGTTGCTTCTGAAAAATCAGGGGAGCTACATATCTAAGTGGGGCTTTACCAGAGAGAAAAAAAAATTGTTTCAACTCGGCGGCTGCCCTGGTTAATACCGCGGCGTTCACGAACCGCAAGGCGGCGCCGTCGTCCGCTACAGAGCGGACATTAAAGACCCACGTGGTGTCAGAATCCAAATTTGGAAAACTAAACACCGCACGACATTTACTCCGTTGGGAATCACACAGCAGCAGCAGCAGCATCGATCCCCACCACTGCCAAAACTTGGCAGGACCCTCCTGACAAGAGCCGTGAGACTCTGAATAGGAGTATTAAATAAAATAAAAACCCACCCCTCACCACCAACCACACAGCCGCCTCCTCACACACCCACCAAAGACACACACTGCGACTCCCCACAACCACCCGCACAGAGCTCACAACCCACGCTGGAGCTCACCCATGACCCACATTTTGACGCAGCCACTCGCAACCACCAAAACACCGCCCCCCGCCCCATTCGCCCACCACGCGTTGCTGGCCCATACACCCGGCCAACGCCAACTGTTAACAAGCAAGCCATGGATGCACATGGGCTCTTCACGGGCTGACAACTCCGCCCGTACAACCACACACAGCTCCACAACGCTGCACACACGACTCCTGGGGCTCGAGTGCGGTGAGCGAGCGTCTACCAAGACCGGCGCGTCACACCGAGCGGTGTTACTGACACGCGGAGCTCCGCTCGTTGTTGTGAGCGTCGCTCCTCCGCCCTCAGTTGCTGTTGGAGGGCGACTGCCCCCAACTGCCCTGTAGAGTCCTTCACGAGCCTCCTCCAGAGGCCGATCTTGACACCGCTGGTACCGGTCATCGGCAAGTCCACTCGGCTCCACATCCTTGTGAACCGCATCATTTTTAGCTGCATGACCAACGCAGCTAAAAATGCAACTTTGCTTGCCGGAGGAGCTCGCCGATGATGGGACCGTGTCCAGATCTCTCACGGATCTGCGAGCTCCTCTAAACCAGCCAAGTGGGACACGCACGCGCACACACATGCCACCGCACACACGCAAAAGGTCGCCATCTAAATTTGAATTAGCACCGTCTAGAATCGTGCGACACACACACACACGAGACATCTACCTCCATTTGTAAAATGGAAATTATTTTCTCACCAACCCAAGAGTTTCCAATTTAGGCGAAAACGACAATACAAACGGCGCGTCATTAAGCGCCGGTCGGTCACATCACATGGCAATTCAAGGTCTTTGGCCGTGGTCACCTCAACGGACACAAATTTGGACCGGATAATTTTACGTGGCCCAAAAACAGGGGGGGGGGGGGGGGGGGGAAACAATAAAAACATTTCAAACGAATTATTTCGGCCGCTAAAACCTACGACTACCCACTACGCGCAGGGTTGTTATTATTCTTACAAGCTGCTCGGCTTGCGATAATCGGACGACATCGCACGTTATCCACAGTCAAAGGCCACGCAAGTTCACACCGCAGGAGCCAATTGGGGAGGGGGGGAAGGGAAAATAACAAAAGCACGCAACACTGGGCCACACGTTTCACATTAGACACGGCAGAGGCGCAGCGGCGCCCTTGCGCAACAGCAGATCGCCCGCCCCGCTCACCCACCCCGCTCGCCTGCCCAGAGTTCACCCCACGCCGAGTTGGCCGTCCCCGTCGCACCTGCACGCTAAATAAAGGCAGCCGCTGTTATTGTTGTTGCTACCGCGAGGGGTAGGGGGCGGCTGCAATGGTCGCAGTGGGGCAATGGTGGAGACAACGCCACTTGAACGCGATTCCACAACAGCAAGGTCAGACCGGGGCTCGCGTAGACCTGTCACACAAACACACGAGACAAAGATACACCCCCCCGCCGCCCTCCCCATACAGCCGCAACAGGACGTCAGGGCAAGCGTTGTCACCACTGTTCGTTGCAAACTCCGAGCCTGCACACGGGCAAAGACACAGACATTCACACGGGCGCAGGCAAAGACCCCCAGTAGAGCCTTCAGACTGTTGGGGCAAGGGCTGTTAGCGAGCACCTATGAAGGCCGGCAAAGGCACACCGAGGGGGTGGGTGGCCAGCACCAGGCCCGACCGCCTTTGTAGAGTACCCAGCGGCGATGCTTACGCACCGGGTACTCGTTTGAGGCTCCGTCAACAGAGCCGAGGTCCAAGACCGGTCCAGACATTGGTCACCAACTTTTGGGTGGGAATCCGACTTGGGTCGCCGGGTTCATAGCGCAGCGCACACAAACGCACGCACACACACACACACGCGCATTGTACGCACGCAAGTATTTGTGCGCGCGTTTGAGAGAGCGAGTGTGCGCGTGCATGGGCTTATGTGGGCGCGTGGGGAGCGGTGGTGCAGCGGTTAGCGCGCTGCGCTACAAACCCGGCGACCCGAGTTCGATTCCCGCTCACGGCCAACACCACCAGTGACGATTATCTGAACCGGTCACGGGCCTCCCGTAGGTCGACTCAGCCTCAAATGAGTACCTGGTGCGGTGTGTAAACATCGCCACTGGGAGACAAAGGCGGTCGGGCGTGGTGCTGGACACCCACCCCCTCGTGTACCGTTCAGGCCTTCATTAGATGCTCGCTAACAGCACTTGCCCCTACAGCCTATTAAGGCTACACGGGGGATGTTTGTCTTTATCTTTGATGTGGGCGTGGAACCGGCTAAACCACGCCCTGCCGTGCCGACCTTAAACTAGGTGCTCGCTAACAGCACTTGCCGACTGCCCGTTAAAGCTACACACGTGCCAGTGCACGTGTGTGCGCGCGCACGTGTGGACAATACGTGCACACGCCAGCGTGCACTATTTATAGCACGGCACGAGCAGCATGCAGTGCCGCATGTACCCACACCACACACGATCCAGGTCAACGGAGGGCATCTTTAGTAGCGGGCAACAAACAAGACCGCGGAAACCGCGGTGAACCTCGCAATTACGCGGGGTAACGAACAAGTGCGTGGAGGCGGTGCGGAGAGCCTCGGAATCACATCCCCCGTGTAGCCTCCACGCACTGCCGGGGCAAGTGCCGGTAGCAAGCAGCACCTGCGAGGTGGTGGGGGTCGGCACCGCGTCCCGGCCGCCTTTGTCTCCCCGGTGGCGACGTTCACCGCACACGGCACCGGCACTCATTGGAGGCAGAGTCGGCTCAGGACCGGCTCAGATCATCGTTAGCGGGGTGGTGGGAGCGAGCGGGAATGGAACTTGGGGGTCACCGGGTGATTTTTAAAGTTTAAAGTTTCATTTATTAGGTATAGAGCCCTGTGAGCCATTCGGCTCTTGAATCGGGTGCAACCGCAGCAAACAAAAAACAAAAACATGAACAAGAAAACATCTTAAAGTGACTATGTGCAAATAGAAAATCCAAGAAAAGACGGCAAAATATTGCAGAAAAATCACCGTACACCAACCCTGTGCAAATATCCCAGTGGGATGCAAGTCAGACAACAACAACCACAAGAGAACTTAGATTATTTGCGGAGCGTGCCAAGCGCTGCACCAGCACTCGCCACGTGAAGGAGAGAACGCACGCACACACGTTATTGACATTGAACGGACTTGGGCTCGGGCAGGGACGATGGACTTTTGGCGAGACTGGCATAAATAAATAAATAAACGTGGCAGGACGTGGAGATGACTTTTAAAAAAAATTAATTTGGAGTAAACACGGAGCAGCCCTCGCGAAGGGGACGTGTGCTTGTTCTGGATTATGATTTATTATTAGGCCGGCACTCCGGCAGGATTAGGTTCAAGACGCTTTTCAAATGTCAAAGGTCGCCACCGAGTCGAGGAGGGGTGCATGGTCGCGTCTCCCCACGCACCAAACAAACCTCTCATTACTCACCGACCCTCGGGGTCTTTCGCTAAAATCACGAAGGTTAAAGTAAAATAACTAAATCACGCCGTTTCCGAGGCAACAAGCCTCCGACATCAGGTGGAACAACCGCAGCAACACTGTTTTACTCTAGTGGGCAGAGAGCTGTATGTGACAAGCGATTATGTAGGGTAAGAGCCAGGGAGGAGGGATGCAGGGGAGGGGGGGGGGGAGTCGGGGGTTAAGATGTTGTCGTTAGTTTCTGTAGCTCCGAGGCTATTGGGATCTCATATTAATAACATCCTTCTCGTGTGCGGTAGGTAGTGGCTGGTGAGATACCTGGCATTGCACACCGAGAAAAGCCAGGGTGCATGCTTGGCCATCGGGCGCTATTATTAATTTCAAATTACACATTGGAGCAGCATTCATCATTTATCAATAAAAAAATTGGAACCAGTTTCCTGGCTTACTACCGCACACCATCTCCTCCCGCGAGCGACATTCTCCCCGCGACTTTATTTCCTCTTCAAGATCAGCGGCACGGTTTCCAAGAGTGGGCAGGCAGATCGTAAAACATCCTGCCAAGGTTGACAGCGCCGGTGCAAGTTTAAAATCACGGACTACGACGCTCAGGGTTCCGCCGGTCGATCGACCGACGTACAGGCGACCAAGGTTGGTCCCCGCTGATATTTAAAAACAATGGGGTGGTTAACAGCAGCGTTAAGAAAACGTAACGGCAACACCGCAATGACCCAGGGTACACGGTTGGGTGCGACTGCTCCAGCGCGGGAAATTAAGTTTCAGTTTTCGGTTTTCATTTATTAGGATTTACCTTGCGAACCATTCGGCTCTTGATTTGGGTTCAACCGCAACAAACAATAAAATTACAAGACACACCGAAAGTTCATTGTACACTAATCTGAACATTGCGTGCGTAAACAATAAAATCCTACAGAAAAATCAACACCCGTCCATGCTGCGTACAGAAAGTTCAAAACATTCCATTTCGATGTTTGATCCCAATAGCAATACAGATCAAAATTATAAGTATAAATCTGTACTAAATAAAAAAAAATCGGGCCAAACCAAGCCCCTCTAAAACTTACTAAAACAATGCTATATAAACAACGTAACAGTTTTCCCAACAAATGTGATTAAAAGTTTACAATAGCGACACACACACACACACATCACTAAAACTAGCATCCTTCACGAGCTGCATAAGTCAATCCGTAACAGCCGGATTAACAACAACAACAACGCCACGTGGTTTCACCCACAAAACAAGACGCGGATCGAATAAAGGCAAAGCAAGTTGACTCTCAATGGGAGCAGTCGTGGATCTAGGATACGCAATTCTGCCAAACGCGGTGATGCACGGCCCTCATTCCAAAGACAAGCAGAATGGTTCCTGGCCATTCCTTACGAAGCAAAGCAAAGCGAGTTTAACACGTGGCAGGCTTTCGCGACCAATATTATTCATAATAAAAAAGGTTTTTGGTTTAGATCGCCATTCTGGCAAATTGCCCGATGATGCTGGATGAAATTACCAGCGAAACGTCGTACTACTCAAAAACTGTAAATGTTGTGGTTTCACGCTTCAACACCCCGGGGCTAAAGTATTGAACTATTTTGTCCGATTGGCCGTGTCGGGTGGTGGAGGGTTACGACACATTGTGTTTTGAGATCTAACCCAAAACACCTTTATTATGAATCAAAGCCAAGCGGCATCTCTTCACTTAGTCAACCTAAACATAGACAAAGGACCCCCGAAAGCATTACACTATTGGGGCAAGTGCTACTCACAAGCAGTGCCTATGAAGGCCGGCACGGTACGAGGGGCTGGGTGGCTTTTACACACCGCGCCAGATACTCATTTGAGGCCCAGCCGACCTAGGGGAGGCCCAAGACCGGTTCATGCAATCGTCACCTGGTGTTGGCCGCGAGCGGGAATCGAACTCGGGTCGCCAGATTCGTAGCGGTGCGCTCACCACGACACAATCGCTGCAGAGCCCACGTCACCCAACGCTCGTATCCCTCCACCGGCTCTCCCCAATAGAACAAGCCCAAGCTCACGGCCTCCCCCTTTAAATCTTCCCGAGCGCACCGACTGTTTCTGTACAGCGGCTTGCGAGGCGACCGCTTTTGTACTTGTGTATGCAGAGCTTCTTTCGCACCGTACGTAACCAACCGTGCGAAACCGGAGGTGCGGGAGAAGGTAAACAAAAAGCAGTTCTAAAGAACTGGAGTTTTCAATCAAGACTTTTTAACAGTCCATAGCTCCAATGGCCTCCTAATATGGGAAGGAAGAACGTTCCAGACGGCCGCAGAAGCGCATCCGAAAGCTGTCTCAAAAAAAATGCAAACTGTACCCAAAGTGGGTCGCAAACGAACACCCATGGACTTGCCACAGACCCATGGACTCGTGCAGAGAGGCCAATGAGCTCACAGAGACCCGTAGAATCGCACAGAGCCACAGCCTGACAGGGTCTTACCACCGACCTCGTAACTAAATCAAACGCGCCCCGTGTTTGTGTGTGGCGTCTTGAGATGCGGTTGTATTTATACACCGTGTAAATACGAAGCCTTTGCGATTTCCCTCCGGGGCAAACCTCTACATGGTCACGATACGAGGGGAGTGGGGGGGGAGGTCACCGTTCAGTGGACGTAGCGACCTCTCGCGGCTGCAGGGGTCGTGGTCAAACAAAACCGCACCCGCTCCGGAGCACAAATGGCATCAATTCTCACAGGCACGTTGAGCTCAGACAATCTGATGTGAAACTGCATCAAGCATCGCCAGGACGCGACCCAGGACGGCGGAAACAAGCCAGGAAGTCCGAATGACTTGCGATTTATTTCTTATTATTTCTGGACTGAGAAAAAATAAATTATTTGAGGACAAAAGATTTTTTTTCACGACTGAATTTTTTTTTCAGGACTGAATTTTTTTTTTCAGGACTGAATTTTTTTTTCAGGACTGAAAAAAAAATCGTTCAAACCAAAATATGAACCATGCATCACGTCAGCTGCAGGAGATCTACACTTTAGGACAAATCCCCCGTTCGCTCATAGCTTTGGGGTTCACCTAAAGTGGGTTCTCATTTATTTCATGTCCAAAAATTGTGGCGTTTGCCACAATGCAAGGGCATGCGATACGGCACACACCAATCAGCAACTCAAATCCCAAAGCAATTGGGACTCCAGCAAAGTGGTCTCCCACTAATCCCCCCCCCCCCGCTCCTTAGGCAGAAGTACAAGGACTAAGCAAAGCCTCCACAATGCTGCACAAGCTGTTCCAAGGGTGTGAAACACCAACTCCCAACACGCCAAATAAACAACGCGACATTCAAGTACAGCGGTACCTCGGTACACGAGCGCTTTGGAATACGTCGAATTTGGTAGACGTCGTGTTTGGACGAGAAAAAATGTCTTAGGATACGACGTCTTGCTTGGGATACAACGCGCTTGCTAGAACTTGCATGGGTCGGGATGAGTCACCGCGTACCCGCGTAGACCCCCCCCCCCCCCCCCCCGTTCACGACTGAAACAAAGCGCCGCTCCTCAGTCTGCCTGTAGATCTCGTTCAGTGCACAACCCTTGCTACAACTGTGAATTTTCACGTGTTTTTTTGTCATTTTAACGTGAATTTTCAGCAAGGTAAAGTGATGTAAAAAAAAATTTGTGCATTTATTTTAGTACTAAGTAGTGTCTCAATTATTTTAGACAACCCCATTAATGTATAATATGCCACATAAAATATCATTTATTACGCTCTAGAACGGATCATTTCCTTTCCCTTAATGTCTTATGGGAAAAATGTGTTTGGTGTACGTCATTTTCGTTACAAGTCCTCCTACCTTCTGGAATGAATTAACGACGTAGACCGAGGTACCACTGCAATTCACTCATTCCTTCTTACCGCATGAAAACAGCGGGCGGCAGCCACTCACCAGGAACAAACACAAAGACAAAGATCCCCCGCGTAGCCTTAACAGACTGTAGGGGCAAGTGCTGTTAGCGAGCACCTACGAAGGCCAGAACGGCACACGAGGGAGTGGGTGGCCAGCACCACGCCCGACCGCCTTTGTCTCCTCAGCGGCGATGTTTACACACCACACCAGCTACTCATGAGGCCGAGTCGACCTAGGGGAGGCCCAGGACAGGTTCAGATAACAGTCACTGATGGTGTTGGCCGTGAGCGGGAATCGAACTCGGGTCGCCGGGTTTATAGAGCAGCGTAGCGCTCACCACGACACCACCGCTCCCCACACACAGACGAACGTCCACTACGGGAGACCTGGGTACAATTATAGGAACGGAATGCACCTTCACGCGAGAGAGGACAGACCCCATGGTGTTCATCTCCCGCTTTACCGCCCCGTGCAACGAGCAGTGGACATTCCACATTGGTGTGGCGGGGGCAAGTCTACCCACGGTACAAAATCACTTGACTTCCCCCACAAAGTGGTGCTATTTTTATCGACCCCCAGGGAGGGAAAGATGATGGGCCGGGTCAACCTCCCCACTCCCCCCACCCCGGATTTGAATGTGTGACCTCTCCATTGCGAGCTGCATCGCACTACCGATAAGCTGGCAGGCCCATACCAATTCTATTACCGAAGTAATAACTTTTTTCACCAGTTAAAAAATGCATATTTCGGCTAAGATAAAACACAGAGACAAAGATCCCCTGTGTAGCCATACAACGGAATGCTCACCTGGGTACAGCGATGTTAGCGAGCCCCTACGAGGAAGACAATATGGGGCTGCAAGCCTCTATGCAGCAGTGGATAGAGAATGGCTGCGTGGGTCTCGGTGGAGAGGAAGCTCCGATAGCACTCACCTCGGACGCGGACTGTGGCACTCCCGGTTTGGAGCGCAATAAGGAAACCACGACAACCACCGCCACCAGCCTGCGACACACACACACAAATACACGGGTTAATGCAATCCAGGTAGTCCTCGACTTGCGATTGAGATGCGTTATGACGACTCCATCATCGTAAGTCAAAAATATCGTAAGTCGAAGATGGCCTAGCCTACCCAGGAGTCTTAAAGAATGGTGATAATTTAGCAAAACATAGCAATTTACAGTAGCGTACTGTATCAACTATATACCGTATTATGTATTTATTAATTACAATACTGTATTGTACAGTAAAATGTAAAGTTAAAACAAGGTAAATTCTGAGCCTACCTATATGAACTGCAATTTAATAGAAAGTTTTTTTCAGGAAACAATCCTATCTGCTATAAACAAAACTTGTAACATGCATTGAACGTATCGGGGTAACACTACAATAAAATCTTACGCTGCTGCGTTTGCTTGCCACGCGAAATTTAAAATATTTTACAATGTTGTCGTATCGCCATCGTAAGATCGAAAAATCGTAAGTCGCACCATCGTAACTCGGGGACTATCTGTAAATATACACCCCATACATAGGTGTATTTCTGGTTAGGATTTCGTAAATATAAAAAATGGGTCGTTAAACCCACCACCACCAATTGGTAAGGGTTCTCGCGCAAACAAAACACGCGATTTCGTGAATAGTTCAGCAGTAAGTGGTGTTGCAGAGTAAACCCCACAAAAAGTACAATGCTCTGCATGGTAATATCCACCCCAAACATGCACCCGGTGGTCAATAAAAAGTTGCACACACGTGACCAAACACACAAATGCGCACACCTGACCAGGATTCATAACACGCATCCACAACTTTTGCGTAAAGATGTACCCGTTTGGGGAAAACAAAGTGTGCCTCGTAAGCTGGAGACTAAAAAATTAACCCGTAAAAACAAAGTTTTTCACTATAAATCCTTTATATGCGTGGCGGCTAGAGTCCTCTCGTCCTCTGGCTTGAGATGGCTGCCACCTATGGGTCAGATGAATGGCTGCCACCATTAAGCAATTGGTAATTAAATATAATTATTTTTTTCCTAAAAACTGTAAAATTTAGGAAAAAAATTTTCACGAAAATAAATTGTCACGCACAACGAGTCTGTATGCAAAATGTCAGCTCGATTGGATCACGGGAAGTGGGTTAAAAAACGACCGAAAGATTTGCACGGTCGTGAGCGCGCAAGCAAACAAGCGAGTGAACTTAATATAAAGGATTTAAAAAGGGGTGAAGTCGTCTCGCGATTACAGATAAATCCCCCCCCGGGTAAGATGCAATTAAAGGTTTAAAGAAAAAGCAAATGTAAGCGATTTAATCCGGCAGAAGCGGATAAAACACGCGCCAACACTGCACACGGAATAATAACTGGCACCAAATTCATCGACGGCTGGCAAGCGAAATTTTTTATGAATAGAATTGGTTCGTGAAACAAACATCACAAGGTTGTAGATGCAGGCGGGGAGTGAGAGACAGACCGAGAGAAAATCTCAATGGGTCACCAATGTGATGCATCGGTCAGGCGAGCTCTGGTCATTCCCGCAGCAGCGGGAGGTCATCGAGCAAGCCGGTCACTGCGTGGCACGCTTTCAGGTGCCCTCTACACTACACACGGCTAGATGCCACACTGCTATAGACGACAACTTTGACTTGACATCGAACTAAGACGGTAACCGCATCGCACGCATTCAGACGCGCTTCTGCGGCCGTCTGGAACGCTCTTCTTCCGATATTAGGAAGCCACCGTCATCGAACAGCGTCTACACTTCTAAAAAAAATACACGATTCCTTCGCACCACTTTTGGGCGTTGAAAATATGCGGTCCTTCCCCGCTGGTGCGAAAGGAATCCAACACGCGCACACAGACATCACACGGTCGTGAGATGGACACATGTCATCCAGCAGCGGATAGAGAATGGCTGATGATGTTTTTTAGCAGTGGGTGGTGACGACCCACGCTCGATTACAACTGGGTTACCCAGGGAAGCCTCAAACCAGCTCAAGGATTTATATCAGGAGGGGGCCTGCCAGTTTTACCCCGGTAATTTGGGAGTATTTTTACTTTCCAATATTTAGCAAATTTAAGACGACGATGCCCACTCACCACGGCGATGTTCAATCTGTAACCCTCCACTGCGGAGCGAAACAGCACGTGATATTTCAAATAGTCAATACTATTCTTTTTTATTACACGCTTTTATTTAACTCAATCTGTCTGTTGTCGTATCCTTTAAAATATTGTAACTCAATTTGTACCCACTTACCAATGTGCCATCGACTGCAAACTTGGTATACTTATGTCACTGATGACAAGACTATATTCTATCATAAAAAATCCAAAATATATATTTTTTACATTTTACATACTTAACTCACTCTGTCTGTTGTCGTATCCTCAAATCTTGCAACTCAATTTTAACCGTCTTCCCAACGTCGCATAGACTGCAAACTTGGTATAGGTATATCATACTGATGACAATACTATATTCTACCATAACAATTAAAAATATATATTTTTTAACAATCTTTTTTACGGCTCTAATTGTCCACGCTCAACTCACGTTGCCTGTAAATCACCACGTGGTCCCTTTCGTCACGGCAAGCCTCGGGGAGCCACGCAGAGGGGCGGGGGATATGGAAGGAGGGGGGGGGCGATGGGGGGAGGGGCAGCTCGGACAGTACATTTCATTAAAGCGTGGTTTTTAAAAAAGTATTTTTTTTATATTTGATTTTTACACAATTTGTTTTATTTCACCAGGTAAGAGAATCCCACACAGAGCTCGATCTAGGCCTTTTCCAGAAGCAACCTGGCACACCACAAGTGATAGCTCAACTTAGTGGCTTACAGCGTTGACATTTATAGCAGCAGACAAACTTTATTTGAACACGCAGACTCAAAATATACCAGCAGGCATCATCAGGGTCGGTATCCAACCCACGACCTCCTGTAGACCAGGCGAGGTAGTTAACATCTCATAGCCACCGGGGTGCGCCCACGGGATTATTCGGGGCTGCCTGGCGGATCCCGACCGCGAACCCCGCGATTATAAAATCAGTCCCCGGAAGCCAGCCCGCGACAGCGAAAATTGATTTTTGGGAAAAAATCCGTCTTTACGTCCCTCTCAAAGTTTACTAAATAAATGGGAAGTATCTTACAGAAAAAAATAAAATCTGACCGAAACGACACGACGTACATTGCATGAAGAGTTAAAAAGTAAGTTTACATTACAGTGCATTAAAAACAACCTTAAACCAATGGGGGCATTGAACAAATAAAGAGTTTACCAAACAGCACTGTCAGATAATAAATAGATAAAGCCATATTTAACTGGCGCACTGACACTGTACATACAGTGGCATTACCACGTGCGTTTAACATGGCCCACCACCATCATCATCACCATCAGCACCACCATCTTACTGAAACACCACCACCATCGCCATCATACTGAAACACCACTATCACCACCATCAAACTGAAACACCACCACCATCACCATCAACCACCATCATACTGAAACACCACCACCATCATACTGAAACACCACCACCACCCACCATCACCATCATACTGAAACACCACCACCATCCTACTGAAACAACACCACCATCATCACCACCATCACCATCATACTGAAACACCATCACCATCATACTGAAACACCACCACCATCATACTGAAACACCACCACCATCACCCACCACCATCACCCACCACCACCACCGCCATCGCTCTGCAACGCACGTGCATGTGAACGCGGGCTACGGGGTCTGAACCCGGACCTTGACAAGTGGGGAAGAAGCCGCCGCCTGCAGCAGCAGCTCCTCCTGCTGCTGCTTCTTGCTGCTGCTGCTACTGTTGCTGCTTCTGCTGCTACTGCTGTTGTTGTTGTTGCTGCTGCTGACGACTGCTGCTGCTGTTGTTGTTGCTGCTTCTGCTGCTGTTGTTGTTGTTGCTGCTGACGACTGCTGCTGCTGTTGTTGTTGTTGCTGCTGCTGGCGCTTCCCGTTCGGCCTCGCAGGCCGAGGGGCGGGTTTATAGCGGCGTCACGTGGGGAGGGAGGGGTGGGGGGAGGAGGGGGCGGGGGTGGAAGGGTGGGGGGAGGAGGGGGAGGGGTGGGGGGAGGAGGGGTGGGGGGGTGGGAGGGGTGGGGGGGAGGAGGGGGCGGGTGGAAGGGTGGGGGAGGAGGGGGGAGGGGTGGGGGAGGACGGGTGGGGGGGTGGGGGGGGTGGGGGGAGGAGGGGTGGGGGGGGTGGGAGGAGGGGGAGGTGTGGGGGGAGGGGTGGGGAGGAGGGGTGGGGGGTGGGGGGAGGGGGCGGGGTAGGAGGATGGGGTGGGGGGAGGGGGTGAGAGGGGGCGGGGTGGAGGAGGAGAGGTCAGTTCAAGTTCAGTGATTAGGTATTCCCTGTGAGCCATTCGGCTCTTGAATCGGGTGCAACCGCAACAAACAAAAATACAACATCTTGAAGTGAATATGTGACTAAGTGCAAACAGAAAATCCAAGAAAAAGACGGCAAAATATTGCAGAAAATCACCGCACACCAACGCTGTGTGCAAACATCCCAGTGGGATGCAAGTCAAACAACAACAACAACCACAGGACAACTTAGATTAAGGCCATCAGTCTAACTCTGTACTACAACAAACAAACATGGCCAACCAATACACTTTGCGTGGAGGAGGGGTGGGGGCAGGAGGGGGAGGTGGGGGGGAGGGAGGGTGAGAGGGGGTGGGGAGGAAGAGGAGGGGGGTGGTGGAGGGGGTGGGGGGATGTAGGGGGAGGGGGTTGGGGGGATGTGGGGGGGGGAGGGAATGTGTGGAGGGGGTGGAGGGGGTGGGGGATTGGGGGGGATGTGTGGGGGGAGGGGTGGGGGGATGTGGGGGGGGGATGTGGGGGTGGGTGGAGGGGTGGGAAGGATGTGGGGGGGGATGTGGGGGGATGTGGGGGGGGGGATGTGGGGGGGGGGGAGCGCGCAACGCTACGAACCCGGCGACCCGAGTTCGATTCCCGCTCACGGCCAACACCACAGTGACGATTAATCTGACTATTATTTTAAATCACTATTATTTTAAAACAATAACAACAACAACGACCGCCATTCGCCACTAAGTGGCGGTGACGTCACCACGACGCTTGTGCCAGGCTAGGTGCACCTTGAGGCCACGTGAAGTGTCGAACGCCCGCCGGCAGGAGGTCACGGGGCAGACCCAGCAGGAGCCACGGGTCGACTGACCGAGATGACCGAGATGACTGGCTGATTCACCACCTGTGCCCCCTACTGTACCAACTTGCTGTGCTTTAGCCACCCGGCGCTCCGCTCGTTGTTGTGAGCGTCGCTCCTCCGCCCTCCGTTGTTGTTGGAGGGCGACTGCCTCCAACTGCCCAGTAGCGTCCTTCATGAGCCTCCTCCACTGAGGCCGATCTTGACACCGCTGGTACCGGTCATCGACAAGTCCACTCAGCTCCACGTCCTCCTGTACCACATCACTCCATCTCTTCTCTAGCCGTGCCGCGCCCGTCCTAGCCCCCTCGATCCGGCCGAACAAAAGCTGTTTAGGCATGCGGTGGCTGGGCATGCGGGCTACATGGCCCAGCCAACGCAGCCTTGCCTGCCGGAGCCACACACACCATCACTCACAAACACACAAACACTGCTACACACACATTGCTACACACACACCCTCACTCACACACACACAGTCAATGCTGCTGTCTTATGAATATCGAGACTTTGCACTTTGGACACAATGTGAACATCGTTTCGATACACTGCGTATTTACATACCGTGTACTCGACAAAGCTCACTCTCATATCGATTGCTGCACAGATCATTCACAGTATATATATGCGTGTGTTCATACATCCCATGCAAATATGCACAGATTGTTATTTGGATTGTTGTTAAAACGTTACTTGGTTGTCATTTGGATTCGTTCGTATGTTTCGTGATTTTTTTGTCTTTAATTGTTGCTGTGTATTCGTTAGACATTCTATTGCAATGTTCAGCTTCACTGTGTATGCGACCAATACACTTTGACTGATTGAATACGGAACATCTGTGGGAGGGGGTGAAATAGCTTCATATCTCACCAGATTTCTCCAGGATAAATTAAGATTCTGATTCCGGATAGAGTCACACAAATCTTGCTCTGGTACACACCAAACAAACCATTCCCTCATCCCTCCAAACAGCGAGGGCCATACAAAATTATCAACTTAAAAATTAGCCCGTGAAATCTGCTCAAACGTGTAATGAACTCGCCCCTAATGCGACGCTGGAACTGCTTCTCTTTGGCGAGGCGTGATGATGTTCGCTGCTTTTCCAGGTTTGCTCCGAGATTTCTTGAATTTCGAGTACCGCCCCGGTTGCCTTGGCAGGGCCAGACACAAATGATTTCGCGGCCCGGACTTTCCCCACCACGGTGATTGATAACGTGCAGCTACAGCGGGCCCCACGTGTCACTCGTTAGGAATTGCTTCGTTTCCTTTGCCAAACTCCTCCTTGGCATACGTCTGAGCCATACAAAAAATGTCATACTGGTAGGAACCTCCTGGTCACACCAACCCACAGGGGATTATTGTGTCCGTCCGTCGTGCAGGGAAGGCTGGGTGGGGAGGGGAGGGTGGGGAGGGATAGGGTGGGGAGGGGAGGGTGGGGAGGGGCTGCTGGGGAGGGTGGGGAGGGCTGGGTGGGAGGGGAGGGTGGGGAGGGGCTGGGTGGGTGGGGTGGGTAGGCCTCGGCAAGTAAGGTAAAAGTACTACTAATCACATACCTGCATTTCCCATATCCCCTCCCTTTGATGCTGCTAATCCTGCATAATGCACGGGCATAAGTAGTACTAATCACATACCTGCATTTCCCATAAATATGCTAAATTCCTCTTGATACGCAAATTATTTTGTCAAGGCGCCCTTCCCCCCCCTTCCAACCCAGATTAAATATACGCTCCAAGCACGGTGCTGTTTCATTCAGATGCTGTCTCCCCGACAGACCTGGTCTTCACCTGAGGACGGCTGCTTGCGTTGTGGCCGAAACGTCGTGAGAAATTATTTGATTATGTTTTATTTTTATTATTTTATTATTTCCATTCTACGTGACTTTACCGAAAGAACCATAACATCCTCGCCCAGTCGTCCTTGGTCGATGGCGATCTCATCAACAACTGATCAAGTTCGTCAGTGCTATCGTCCTTGAAGGACGACAGGCAATAAGATCCTGCGCCGCTCCAGCCCAGTTAGACGGAACCTTCGGCAGCCGGCCGTGACCCACGAGTACAAGCACGGGACTTGATGAAGAGCGACGTTGACAGCGACTGACGAACGCCGTGAAACTCCCGCCCGGCTGCGCTATTCGCACGTTCACAGGGAGTTGACGTCGCCGCGCTCCAAGTAGTCGCAGGCCACCGTCTTCTCCGGAATATAAAACACCCCCCCCAACACACCAGTTTCCTGCTGCTCATTGTGGTGGAAAATCCACATTCTATGGACGGGAGCGGAGGTCCCCACCTTAAGGAACAACCGCCTGTAGACTTCACACCAAAAAGTTGGTGCTCGGTTTATCGACCCCCCGGGAGGGATGATGGTGGGGGCCGGGGGGGGGGGGGGGGGGGGGAGGGGGGGAGTCTACGCCCACAAATAGGGATATTGAAACTCGTGACCTCTGAGACTGAGGGCCTCACTCTGCCGCCCGGTGCTTCAGGATGTAGGCGTCATGCCGCAAGACGTTCAGGATGTAGGCGTTCATGCGAAAGACGTTCAGGGGGTAGGCGTTCATGATGCTAGGTGCTGCACGCTGGCGGAGGGGGGTGGAACGTGCCCCCCCCCCAATGATCCGATCGAAATCCCTAATTTCGATCGGATCATTGGGGTTTATTAGTAATAAATCAGCATTTTGCGACCCCCACTGCCACTGTAGCATATTACTACGTGCCAGGGACTCGATGAGATGATAGGACAATAGTCTGAGTCCATAATTGTCAATAAGTAAGGGCAAAGCGGCTATAAGTGACTCACAGAATTGTGCGCAGTTGCGTGTCCAGCCACGACTTCCCTGGAGGCGTCAGCAGCTGCAGCGAGCGCGATGCCGATCACACGACGCCGTTCCAATTCCACCCTCAATCGATGGCCGCGCCATCGCCGCACACGCGTCGAATGAAAACCAAGGGACAAGTCGTCACTTGCTAACAACTCCTCTATCATTTCTCATTGCTGGAGGGGCTGTCCCCCCCTCTACCTGAAAATCCTGGCTCCACCATTGGATGTGCAGGAGCTAAGCGTTGAGTTCGATATTCATCAGCGAGACCTTCAAGAGATTGACGTTCAAGAGCGAGATGTCAATGTCGAGGTCTTCTCACCGCGACGAGAGGGCGTCACGAGTTGAGAGTCGGTGTCGTTTTGCCGTTCCTCCTCCGCCGAAGGAGCGCGCACTCCGCTCAACCGCATCGTGCCAACACCAGCGACATCGTCTCACCGCGACCACCGTCACCGCCACCTTTATTTGCACCAAATACGTTGCGAGGAAACGACACGATCTGACGACGGGGACTGAGAAAGAAGAACAAGACGCAGGAGCGATTTCAAATCGCCGCGACGAAACAAATCAAGGAGATCCGTACGTGACCACCGGCAGGAAAAAAAAACTAAACTAAAAACCGCGAGCCAAAGAAGAGTTGTCAAGGTGGGACACGAAGGCCACCCAACAAAAACGCTACAAAATATAAACACGAGAAGAACCACGGACGCCACGCGCAGAGCGAGCGACGCACGCACGCTGGGAAAGCGGACGTCACCGCCCGAGGGCTTGGGTAAACCCCCTGCGATTCGAACCGTCCACCGACACCTCTCTTTCCACTGGCGCACCCGAGCCGTGCCGGTGCCGTGCCAAGCCAGCCCGGCACATTCACACAAAGAAGACAAAGATCCCCCCCCGTGTAGCCTTAACCGACTGTTGGGGCGAGTAACACCTGTGAAGCCCGCAGCGGCACGCGAAGGGGGAGGGTGGCCAGCACCACGCCCGACCACCTTCGTCTCCCGAGTGGCGATGATTTTACACACATTTGCAGCCGAGTCGACCTAGGGGAGGCCCAGGATCAGTTCAGATAATGATCACTGGCGGCGTTGGCCATGAGCGGGAATCGAACTCGGGCCGCCGGGTTCATGGAGTGCACACACACAGCACACACGGGCGGTATTTAATTGCCCCTCCAACTCGCTGGATGCCGCCCCCCCCCCCTCGCCTGGCCCTGCTTGGCCCCCGAGTCACATGGGTGAAAGAAGTTCAACAGACACACACGTGTGTGTGTGTGCCTCGCGGGGCCAGCAGAGCGAGCGGATCTGAAAGAGGGTGTTGCGTCAAAGGCTCCGGGGGGGGGGGGGGATGTCTTCTTACAACGGCGTGTTACGATGCGGCGTCGTCGTCATCGTCTTTGCATCGACCGCGAGACGGAAACTCTGGGAGTGCAGCTCATGGCTCACTCTCAGAACTGCGGAACGCCTTCTGCAGTTCCTTTCAAGTGATAGCTCTTGACACACACACGAGGGGGCAGTACCCACCACCGTGCCCTGATATGATGAGTAGCGTTGCATGGCAGTCAAAGCTGATATTTGTCATTCTCCGAGCTGGAATTTGGCCAAATTAAGCAACAATAAAAAAAAACTAAAAATGTAATTGTGCAGTCATTGGTGATCGGCTTTAATCTCTATGCAGGTCTACGGGTCTCTATATAAGTCTATGAGTCTCTATGTGAGTCTATGAGTCTCTATGTGAGTCTATGGGTCTCTATGTGCGAGTCTATGAGTCTCTGTGTGAGTCTATGAATCTCTATGCGAGTCTCTGGGTCTCTGTGTGAGGCTGTGGGTCTCTCTCTGTGAGTCTGCGGGTCTCTATGTGAGTCTATGGATCTCTATGCGAGTCTATGGATCTCTATGTGAGTCTATGGGTCTCTGTGTCAGTCACAGGTGAGACCATCAGCTGTGGTGCAATCACTGAGGGTGGGTGGCTGTGACCCGGGTTGGAACCCAGCCTCTCAGCCCCTCAGCCTCTCAGCGTCTGTGGCCGTCGGAGCCACCCCGGGCCCCGCTGGGGTTAACACCCAATTTGTTAATTCCGTGATTTCTATTTTTATTTTTCCATCGCATTGCGAGTCCTTGACGCGGAACGAAACATAACGATGACTACGTTCGGAGCACGCGGCTAAACATACAGACGCCAAGCCCCGGGGCCCCGTGGCCAAGCCACCCGTCACGTGACCCAGCCACCCGTCACGTGACCCGGCCACCCGTCACGTGACCCAGCCACCCGTCACCTGACCCAGGCCGCCTTCTCGGGATCGATCGCACGACACGATCCGCGGACGCGGCCGCTTTATCTGCCGCGCCCCAGCGAGTTGTTGTGGACGTGCCCGTTGCGGCTGAAAGCTCGGCTCTTTCGGGATCCTAAGGCGGTGTTTGGAGCGAAGGAGGTGTGTGGGGGGGGGGGGTTTCTGTGCCGAGCTGCAGGTGCGTGAGGTCGTGATGTCGGGCAGCACCGGTGTAGAAACGCGAGCGCTGGGCACAGCGCTTTCTACGGTGTCGCGACGACTGACGTTTCGATGTTGACGACGATGATGTTGACGACGATGATGTTGACGACGATGTTAAGGATGTTGGTTGTGTTGTCTTTGTTGAGGGTGACGTTGATCGTGCATGTACGTAGAACTTCATTCGCACCGTACCTAGCTAACCGTGATAAATATATTGATGATGTTGACGATCGCGACGATGTTCCCAAGCAAACAAGTTCAAGCGACCGTCACAGCCAACGCCACCAAGCACGCACGCACGCGCACACTCACTCACGCACACTTCTTCAGAATGTTACTTCCCTGAATTAAAAAAATGATCGCATGATTATCACCATCACCACCACCGTCATTCACCGTTCGTAGCATCCCATTTTGCGAGGAAAGCGACGACGACCCAGGGGAGAGGAGGAGAGAGAGAAAAGTGAAGAAATTAAACAAGCCGAGTTTCACAACTGCCTTGGACTCTGCCCGCTCCGAGTGGCACTGGGGCAGTCTCATTCTTCCCGAACACTTCTGACTTCGGCAAACACCTGCAGACAGAGGACAGAGGGTCAAAGGCCATGGGTACGCTCGTCAATGATTGAGAGTGAACACCTTGACAACGCCGCTTGTTACGAATGCTTACCACGCGATAACTACCTCGCCGGGTATACAGGAGGTCGAGGGTTCGACAGTAACCCATAGATCGACACAGACAACTACAGACTCACACAAACTCATAGATTCACACAGAGACCTTACAGACTCACACATAAACTCAGATACACACAGAGACCCACAGACTCGCACAGAAACCCATAGATTCACACACAGACCCACAGACTCACACTGAAAACCCATAGATACACACAGAGACCCACAAACTCGCACATAAACCCATAGATACACACAGAGACCCACAGACTCACACTGAAACCCATAGATACACACAGAGACCTACAGACTCACACTGAAAACCAATAGATACACACAGAGACCTACAGACTCACACTGAAAACCCATAGATACACACAGAGACCTACAGACTCACACACAAACCCACAGATACACACACAGACCCACAGACTCACACTGAAACCCATAGATACACACAGACACCTACAGACTCGCACAGAAACTCAGATTCACACACAGACCCACAGACTCACACATAAACCCATAGATGCATACACACACCCACAGACTCACACAGAAACTCATAGATACACACACAGACCCACAGACTCACACGAAACACCATAGATACACACAGAGACCCACAGACTCACACACAAACCCGTAGATTCACACAGACCCACAGACCCGCACACAAACCCATAGATTCACACAGACACCGATATACCCACGCAGAGACCCTCCACAGACTCGCACAACGATCGCAGCGACCGTGCTTTGTGAGCGAGTCGCTGCGAGCGAGCCCGAGTCTTATCGACGTCCGCCCCCTCGCCGGGTGGAGGAGCCCTCACCTCGGCCACGGTGCCGGCCGCATCGACGCGGCGGACCTTCCCCTCCACGCCGTAGCTGTCGATGATGGGTTTGGTGGACGTCAGGTAAGTCTCGATCCTGCCGAGACGGGGATGGAGGAGGAGGGGGAGCGGGTTGGTGGACCCAACCACAGATGGGTTGAGGGTGAGTGGAGGGTGAGTTGAGGGTGAGTTTAGAGTGGGTGAGCCGCAAGGGGGCGACTTCTCACCGCTTGGTGAGGCTCTCTCTGTTGTCGTCCGAGCGTCCACTGCTCTTCCCCCGCTCCAGGCAGCGATCGATGCAGACCTGAGTGTGAGAGAGCGGACGGCCGGGGGGCGGGGGTCGGGGGTCATCCAGCAGTGCATGGAACGTGACAGACGCATGAAGAAGATGATGAGGAATGTGGTCCCCGGTGGGCTCCGCAATCAACGCACGACTTCATCATCATCATCATCGCCGCCGATTCCAGCGGGAGCCTCGGCCAATCTGGAGGCCGGGTTGGAGGAAGAGGGAGGGAGGTGGGCGCGGGTGGGAGGGAGGGGGGGGGTGGGAGGGAGGTGGGGGGGTGGGAGGGGGGTGGAGGGTGGGAGAGAGGTGGGGGGGGTGGGTGGGAGGTGGCAGTGGTGGGTGGGAGGTGGGCGGGGGTGGGAGGGAGGTGGGCGAGGGTGGGAGGGAGGGAAAAAGTGGGCGGGGGTGGGTGGGCGGGGGGCGGGAGGTGGATGGGAGGTGGGTGGGGGTGGGAGGGAGGTGGGTGGGGGTGGGAGGGAGGTGGGAGGTGGGGGGTAGGAGGGAGGTGGGGGGTAGGAGGGAGGTGGGGGGTAGGAGGGTGGGAAGGAGGTGGGGGGGTGGGAGGGGGTGGGGGGGGTGGGAGGGAGGTGGGGGGGGTGGGAGGGAGGGGGGGGTCAAGTTCACACTGAACTTTCTGAAGAATCAGCTAATAGCTCAGTGGGATTTCCCTGGCAAGATACCACAGTAGTAGTGAGTTGCATTTGTGTAAACGTATTGTTTAAGTGATCTGTTTCCCCTCCCTATGCTTTGCACTCGTATCGTGCATCTGTTGTTGTTGTGTCGTTGTTTGCAACGCCCTGACCCTGCGCCCCTACTTGGACCATCTGTGAGTAAAGAGCTTCACGGCTCATCGGATTCCTCCTCCAGCCGAAGAGCCTCACCTCGTTGCTGCAGTCGAAGAAGAGCAAAACTGACGTTGGCCTTGCCCTCCATGTGACGCTGCCAGCCCTCCAGGTTGTCCTTGTTGCGCGGGAAACCGTCGACGAGGAACAGGCTCTTGCTCGGATCCTTCGCCATCGTCTCCTCCATCGCCTGGGGGAGGAGGGGAGGGGGGAGGAGGGGGAGGGTTGGGTTTCATCGTTGAGGCTGGGTCTCAGGAGGTTTACCAGAATCGCAATATTCTTGATTCTTTGTAAAGTCACGTAGAAGGGAAAGAATTAAATAATAAAATACCAAACAATAAAATGATCACGACGTTTCGATTGCAACACAAGCAATTATCATCAGGTGTCAAAATCACAGCAAGAAAATTTGAAAAAAGTGGCTGGGTGGGGAAGAGGGGCTGGGTGGGGAGGGTGGGGAGGGGCTGGGTGGGGAGGGTGGGGAGGGGCTGGGTGGGGAGGGTGGGGAGGGGCTGCGTGGGGAGGGGCTGCGTGGGGAGGGTGGGGCTGGGTGGGGTGGGGCTGGGTGGGGAGGGGCTGGTCACCCCGTGGTGCCCTTATAAAACTCAACGTTTAACTACTCACGCCGGCTTGTGTCCGCCCTCACAGTCGGCCATATTTTCGGAATACACCACGCCGCCGTTGACCCTGGCCATTGACCGAGCAACCCAACGTTCCTACCAGCCCCTCCGCAGGACAATGTGTTTTTCAGAAGCAATCTGGCTGCCATGAATGATAGCTCAACAAAGTTGGCCGTGTCAGCGAAACCAAAGCCAGCGCTTGGAAGAGTACGGGTTCGAGCCCTGGGCCTGTATGGGTGTCTCTCTCAAATGTTTGTTCATCATGGCCTTATCGGAGACACACGGAGCCAGCACCCACGGCAATGAGGCCACTCTGAGGCCATCGAAGGCCATCGAAGGCCGTGGGGGGGCACGGGTACACTACACAGGGACACGGGTCCGCGGGTACGTGGGGACGCGAGGCCTTGGGTACGTGAGGACACGGGGAAGTGGGGATGCAGGTACATGGGTACACAGGTACGTGGGTACGCAGAGACACAGGGATGCAGGTACATGGGTACATAGATACGTGGGTACGCAGGAACACAGGGATGCAGGGACATGAGGACACAGGTTCGTGGGGCCGCGGGGAAGCGGGTGGACGGCTGCGAGGGACGTGCGCCGTACTTTCTTGAGCAGGGCGAGCGTGATCTCCACCGGCACGATGCTGCCCTCCCGAATGCACTTCTCGATGAGGGTGCCGAACTCGGAGCCCTTCCGCGACCTCTCTGCCCGCAGCAAGTCGCCCGCAGACAGGTGTGTGTAGCCAAAGGTCTGCCAAGGGTTCAACAGCGCAGAGCAAAGCACGCGCCGCTTAGTCAGACGTACAGGGGA
>NC_083842.1:4152656-4217195 GCF_015708825.2 Lethenteron reissneri | reverse complement strand
CACTGTGCAGTGTAGGTCTGGGTGTCTTGTGACCCCACCCCCCCCCCCCCGAACATTTTTCCTTTGCATATTCATTTCTGTTTTTAAATAAACTTTCCTTTTTTAAAACACGCAGAAACTCAGTTTTACATAATTAAATGGGGGGTCACAGGACATGTGGACCAGCGGTTCTTAATCTTTGACTGCAGTCTGCACCATTTTGGTTCTCATCGTAAAAAAATAAAAATAAACAGTTTTGCTCCTAAATAGATCGGCGCTGATGAAACGAAGCAAGTTTGTGCCTTGACGTGCCCGCGTTGCTTGATTTGTGCCGTCGATTATTTACCTTCAAAAATATTACCTGCCCAATGTCTCGCCCCCTCCCCTCCAGCCCGCCCCCTACAGGTTAAGAACCAGTGCTGGTGGAGATGAAACCCAGGCGTGGAAGTTCAACAGAGCACAGTCGGTGCCGATGTCGGCACAAATCAATCCGCTGCTGCTGCTGCTGACGCCTGAACGCGCAAAGTGGCTCCGACTCCAGGGCCACGTGACGGCCGAACGGGGCCGGCCCTGAGGTTCCCAGAAGGCCCCGGGGCGCAATGCCACGTGGCACAACCACCACCACCAGCCCCGATCCATCTTCATTACACTGGTCAACACACTTTTCTGGCATGAGGTATTACAACGGGTTTAAGGCAATTTTGGGGTGCCGATTCCAAATCTGGCATCAGTTTTTGTCTATCACATCAGGTTTTTGAGATATCAAATATTGCATTTTCAATACAAACTGCAGAAGAAAAATATTAAATAAATGTGGATATCTACATAAAATGATATTTAAACACATTATCCTAAAAATACAGCACCATATTTAACACTAAAGCAGTCACTGACTCGCAACAACTTGCAATCACAAGTGTAAAATCAATGAAAATGGGGTATGCCGATAGCATAAAGTTGAGATGTGATAGAGCAAATCTGAGATCAGATTTGGAATCAGCACCCTGAAATTAGTCTAGAACAGCTGCAAAAGTCCAGGCCAGAAAAAAATGTTGTTTTGTTGTTGACCAGTGATATCGACAAATGAAGCCGGGCTGTTGTGATGCCGCTGTTTGTGGGAGGCCCCGAGCAAGTGGGCCCTTGAAACTCTCGTTGATTTGACGGGAAAGCATCCACTGAGATACGTAGCGCTGGTTTCTTTCTTCCAGTGGCTTGGACGTTCTCACGTGGAAATGTAGAGCAGCAGCAGCAAGCGTCGTCAGGGTCGGGATGGAACCCACGATCTCCTGTAGACCAGGCGAGGTAGTCAACATCTCCTAGTCACCGTGATGATGATGAGAGACTCCAAATCTACAGCAGCAGCAGGCATCGTCAGGGTCCGGATCGGAATGGAATCCACGACCTCCTGTATACCAGGCGAGGTAGTTAACATCTCCTAGCCACCGTGGTGATGATGATGAGAGAGAGACACGCAAACTCCAAATCTACAGCAGCAGCAGCAGGCATAGTCAGGGTCGGGATTGAACCCACGACCTCCTGTAGACCAGGCGAGGTAGTTAACATCTCTGGCCACGCGGGACATTAGGTGCTGCCCCCCCAACCCCCTTGCTGGACCCTGGGCGGCCGTGAGGCCCCACACCGTCACCCCCCCCACCAGTCCTCACCCCCCCACCCCCCACGGTCCTCACCCCCCCCCCCAATCCACCCCCCCCCCCACCACCAGCGCCACTCACAACAGAAGGCAGAGACACAAACCAGCCGGCGAGGCTCGCTGTAAATAACAACTCTCTCTTTTATTATTTATCGTCACGCGCGAGTGTAGTAGTAGTAGTTGTTGTTGTAGTTGTTGTTGTTGTAGTTGTTGTATTTACGCTGCGACTGCTGCGTGACCACGGCCTGGGACCGCTGGGATCCTGGGACACCAGAAAAGGTCATCGGAGGGCGAGCGAGCGGGCGAGCGGGTGGACGAGCGGGTGGACGAGCGGGTGGGCGGGCGAGCGGGTAAGCGAGCGAGCGGACGAGAGGGCGGGCGAGCGGGCAGGTGGGTGGGTGAGCGAGAGGTTTCCGTGCGTTACCGTGGGGGTGGTGGAGAGAGAACTTCGTGAGCGGAACAGCCAACTAGATTCTAGCCCTGATCACCGCAGCCACTGGTACCAGCGCAACCCATAACCCAACTACCCCAAGTCACTAGCGCTACCCATAACCCCAACTACCCCAAGTCACTAGCGCTACCCATAACCCCAACTACCCCAAGTCACCAGCGCTACCCATAACCCTACTACCCCAAGTCACTAGCGCTACCCATAACCCCAACTACCCCAAGTCACTAGCGCTACCCATAACCCAACTACCCCAAGTCACTAGCGCTACCCATAACCCCAACTACCCCAAGTCACTAGCGCTACCCATAACCCCAACTACCCCAAGTCACCAGCGCTACCCATAACCCTACTACCCCAAGTCACTAGCGCTACCCATAACCCCAACTACCCCAAGTCACTAGCGCTACTCATAACCCTACTACCCCAAGTCACTAGCGCTACCTATAACCCAACTACCCCAAGTCACCAGCGCTACCCAAACCCCAACTACCCCAAGTCACCAGCGCTACCCATAACCCAACTACCCCAAGTCACCAGCGCTACCCATAACCCCAACTACCCCAAGTCACTAGCGCTACCCATAACCCCAACTACCCAAGTCACCAGCGCTACCCATAACCCCAACTACCCCAAGTCACCAGCACTACCCATAACCCCAACTATCCCAAGTCACTAGCGCTACCCATAACCCCAACTACCCCAAGTCACCAGCACTACCCATAACCCCAACTATCCCAAGTCACTAGCGCAACCCATAACCCCAACTACCCCAAGTCACCAGCACTACCCATAACCCCAACTATCCCAAGTCACCAGCGCAACCCATAACCCCAACTACCCCAAGTCACTAGCGCTACCCATAACCCAACTACCCCAAGTCACTAGCGCTACCCATAACCCCAACTACCCCAAGTCACTAGCGCTACCCATAACCCCAACTACCCCAAGTCACTAGCGCTACCCATAACCCTGGGAAACTACCCAACCAACCACGAGCACTCAGCCGAACCCCAGTCAAGTAGCAAGCAGAGCCACTCTGCCACTAACACCAAGTCGCAAGTCACCGAGACCAACCCACACCCATGACGTCCACTGCTACAGCCCTAACGCCAACGCCACCCAGTCACTACCCACCGCCCCCCCCACCATTGACACCAAAACCCACAAACAACCCCAACTCGCGAGCCCCACCCAGCCCGGCCCACCCAGCCCGGCCCCACCCAGCCCGGCCCCACCCAGCCCGGCCCCACCCAGCCCGGCCCCACCCAGCTCGGCCCCACCCAGCCCCGGCCCGAGCACCACCTCCGCTCCGCCCGCCCGCCGGTCCAGGTGGCACAACGCAGCGCCGCGGGGAACTTTGCCGTATCGCCGGCCGCGGCAAAATCGGCGCTCGGCCCGGTCACGCAACGCGGCGGCGGTGACGGCGGTGACGGTGACAACGGTGACGACGGTGACGACGACGCCGACGGTGACGACGACGCCGACGCTTTAACAAGGAAACGTAGCGGAACAAACCCCACGCCAACGACGCTCTCCGCTTGCCTCTCCACCTTTGCATAATAAGCTTACGGGGCGGGGAGGGGGTGGGGGTTAAGTGGTCGGGGCCGTCACGCCGGGGGGGGGGGGGGGGGGGCTTTAGGTGACGGGAGAAGGGGGGGGGCGGTGTGGGGGTATGCGCTGCACGCGGTGCTCAGGGACTTGGAGGCGGTTCTTGGGGTCCCGGCTGGCCGGCGAGTTGAGCGGCCTAGTCACCACGAGCGTCGCGGCTCTTGAAATGTTTTTGTTTCATCAAATTCGAGCGCCACGCGATCGTCGCCGTCTCCCTGCGTGGGGCTGGCCTGGGACAGGGGGCCGTTGTGACGCGATGCAGAATGTTTATGAACCAGAGAGGAGGGGGGGGGAAATACGAAAATCCCATTTAGGATTTGGGCGAAGCCACTCGGCCCGGCGTCCTGGACCTAGACGTGCGGCCGGAAGAGGGCCTCCCCAGCGCCGCGGAGGGGGCAGGGTCAGAGGTCACCACGCAAGCAGATTAGTTCATTAGCTACCAGGGGGGGGGGGCTGGGTGGGTTCTAACCGAACGAGCAGCGTCCCCCAGTCACGGCGATTGGCAGCACACGCCACCATCAACGCGCGCCACCCTGTCAACGCGCGTCGTCCCGTTGACGTGCTCCACGGGAAAACGCCGAGAGGGAGTGACCCTTGCGGGAGTGACCCCTTGCGGGAGTGACCCCTTGCGTGAGTGACCCCCCCCCCCCGCGCGAGTGACCCCCCCCCCTCCCCCACTTGGCCACGCCCTCTTCCGGCCCGACGCTTCAGCAGCACTTGCTCGTGGTGACGGTGCAACGCAGCCGTGCCCGGTGGCGCCGACGGCGATGATGGCACTGGTGGTGGCGGTGATCGTGGTGGCAGCGGCGGTGACGATGATGGTGGTGCTAGCGGTGGTGGTGGTGGTGACGGTGGCAGTGATGGTGGTGACGACGACGATGGTGGTGCTAGTGGTGGTGGTGGTGGTGACGGTGGCAGTGATGGTGGTGCTAGCGGTGATGGCGGTGGTGGTGATTACGATGATGGTGGTGCTAGCGGTGGTGGTGGTGGTGGCGGTGATGGCGGTGGTGGTGGTGACGACGATGGTGGCGGTGGCCGTGAAGGGGAGAGAGAAGGGCCGTGGGCGTGTGTGCTCTGCGGGGCGGCGTCGGGGAGGGAGCATGAGAGGGGGGGGGGGGCGATGGGGGCGATGAGGGCGATGGGGAGGGGAGGGAGGCAGAGAGGGGGGGGGCGATGGGGGAGGGAGGGGCGATGGTGGACTCAGTCGTCGTCCACGATGTGCTGTAGGAGGAAGTTTGCCGCCAGGTTCTCGTTCTTGTCGCAGGCAAAGTAGGCCTCCATCGCCAGGCGCCGCTCAAAGCCCAGGCCCATGAGCTGCTCACACACACAGCAGCACACACACAGTGTCAGCACACACACACACACAGCACAGTGTTAGCAGCAGCACACCACACACTGCTACACACACACACACAGCAACACACACACACAGCGCACACACACAGTGTTAGCAGCACACACACAGTGTCAGCAGCAGCACACACACACAGTAGCAACACACACAGCACACACACACACAGCGCACACACACAGTGTTAGCAGCACACACACAGTGTCAGCAGCAGCACACACACACAGCACACACACACACACAGCGCACACACACAGTGTTAGCAGCAGCAACACACACAGTAGCACACACACAGCACACACACACAGCGCACACACAGTGTTAGCAGCACACACACACACAGTGTCAGCAGCAGCACACAGACACAGTAGCACACACACACAGCACACACACACACACTGTTAGCAGCAGCACACACGCAGCAGCACACACACACTGCTACACACACAGCAGCACAACAACCGCCATTCGCCACTAAGTGGCGGTGACGTCACCACGACGCTTGTGCCAGGCCAAGTGCACCTTGAGGCCACATGAAGTGTCGAATGCCCGCTGGCAGGAGGTCACGGGGCAGACCCAGCAGGTGCCACGGGTCGACTGACTGAGATGACCGAGATGACTGGCTGATGCACCACCTGTGCCCCCTACTGTACCAACTTGCTGTGCTTTAGCCACCGGGCACTCCGCTCGTGGTTGTGAGCGTCGCTCCTCCGCCCTCCGTTGTTGTTGGAGGGCGACTGCCTCCAACTGCCCAGTAGTGTCCTTCACGAGCCTCCTCCACAGAGGCCGATCTTGACACCGCTGGTATAGTCATCGGCAAGTCCACTCAGCTCCACGTCCTCCCGTACCACATAACTCCATCTCTTCTCTAGCCCGTGCCGGGCCCGTTTAGCCCCTCTATCCGGCCGAACAAAAGCTGTTTAGGCATGCGGTGGCTGGGCATGCGGGCTACATGACCCAGCCAACGCAGCCTTGCCTGCCGGAGGAGCTCACCGATGGGACTTTGCCCAGATCTTTCAAGGATTTGTGAGCTCCTCACACAATCCAGCCTGGTTAAACCCAGGATGGATCGTAGGCAGGCCAGCCTAAATGTTTCCAACCGGCGAAGATGCTCTATTAGGGGGGTCCACGTTTCGCAAGCGTAGAGAAGGGAAGGAATGACTGTGGCCGAGAAGACCTGAAGCTTCGTGCGGAGCGACAATCCAGGTAGCTTCTACACAGCGTTACGCAACCGATGAAAAGACAATGCCGCTCGACTGATTCGGAGTGAGACCTCTGCTGTTAAACTGGAGCCGGTCATAAGCACACTGCCCAAGTATGGAAAACTCTCCACTCTCTCCACTACTGCCCCATCACCGATTGGGAGTTGTGGGGGTGGAGTGTCCGATGGTACAAAATACCCAGGCAGGTGCTTAGTTTTGGTGGGGCTGATGGTAAGGCCCCACCCACCTCTTAGTGGCACGCTCCAGGTTCATCAGCAGCGCCTCCAACTCCTCTTCTGAATGAGCAGCAATTACCAAATCATCGGCATACATAACGTGGTTTACCAATAGGGAGCCATCCCTTGACCGCACCCGGGCATCGATCAGCCTCCCATTATATCTGTACCAAATGGAAATTCCCCCGGTACAGCCATTGAAGGCTTCACGAACAACGCGGTCAAAATAGATGTTAAATAATGTGGGAGCCAGGGACATCCCTGTCGCACCCCAAGGTGTACAGGGAACGGCTCCGACTCCCGGCCACGTAGTTTTACCCGGGCCCGCGCACCAGCAGCAGCACACATGCACAAGCACAGCAGCAGTAGCAGCAGCAGCACACACACAAACACAGCAGCAGCAGCAGCACACACACAAACACAGCACCAGCAGCAGCACACATGCACAAGCACAGCAGCAGCAGCAGCACACATGCACAAAACAGCAGCAGCAGCAGCACACACACACAAACACAGCACCAGCAGCAGCACACATGCACAAGCACAGCAGCAGCAGCAGCAGCACAAACACAGCAGCAGCAGCAGCACACACACAAACACAGCACCAGCAGCACACATGCACAAGCACAGCAGCAGCAGCAGCACACACAAACACAGCACCAGCAGCAGCACACATGCACAAACACAGCAGCAGCAGCAGAAGCAGCGCACGCTCGCGCGCTCCCACACGGCGGCATTACCCTCTCGATGGCGTCCATCTCGTCGGGCGTGACCTGGATGACCTGCGGCCGGTCTGCGCCCGGCTCGTCGGCGCCGGGCTCCTCGGCGCCCTCCTCGCCCGGCTCGTTGAGCATGTGGATGAACTCCTCCTGGTACTGGCTGATCTCCTGCTAGGCCGCAAGCAAAACGTGCAAAACGTGCAGAGCAGGGCTCAACGACTTGGGGAAGAGATGCAATTGCGATTATTTTCTGACAGATATTGCGATTTGATTCGCGAATAAATGTTTTGAAGTCAAGCTGCAGTTGAATATTCACTGTGTAATAGATTTAAAACACGTGATGGAGCATTACCACGTGATACCATCAACATATGAACTGCACTATATATTCTAATGCAAGGATGATAATTTAAATTTTTAATTGAAATAGAACAATCAAACATAGAACAATTGTTAAGTTGAATCAAAAAAAGTTATGATAACAAAAAAAAATCCAAGAAGAAAGGGGACTTTTCAAATCGGAAAAAAAAAATCGCTGCCTTTGCGATTTGCTAATCGTGTTGTTGCGTGGGCGACGCGTGGGAGCGACGCATGTGCGACGTGTGTGCGACATGTGTGTGCGACGCGTGTGAGCGACGCGCGTGTGCGATGCGTGTGCGACGCGTGTGCGACGCGTGTGCGACGCGTGTGCGACGCGTGTGAGCGACGCGCGTGTGCGATGCGTGTGCGATGCGTGTGCGATGCGTGTGCGACGCGTGTGAGCGACGCGCGTGTGCGATGCGTGTGCGACGCGTGTGCGACGCGTGTGCGACGCGTGTGCGACGCGTGTGAGCGACGCGCGTGTGCGATGCGTGTGCGATGCGTGTGCGACGCGTGTGCGACGCGTGTGCGACGCGTGTGCGACGCGTGTGCGACGCTCACCGCAAGCAGCTGAGGGTTCTGGACGCCCAGCTCCTGCAGCAGGGCGGGCAGCAGGCCGGGGTTCTGCTGCACGGCGCGCCGCATGTAGCGGAACTGTGCCTGGTTCCGCAGGTACTCCAGCGGGTTGCCTGCAACAAACACGCAGGTCCACCCCGGGCAGCCTTCAGCAGATTGTTGGGGCAAGTGGCACGTGGCACACGAGGGGGCGGGTGGCCAGCACCACGCCGGCCGGCTTTGTCTCCCCAGTGGCGATGTTTACTACACGTCGCACCGCGCACTCGTTTGAAGCTGAGTGGACCTAGGGGAGGCCCAGGACCGGTTCAGATAATCGTCACTGGAGTTAGCAGTGAGCGGGAATGGAACTCACACAGACACACACACACACCCCCACACACCCCCTCACCGGATCTGGAGCCCTGCGACGCGGTGCCACCGGTACTCGCCGTGCTGCTGCTGCTGGTGGTGCCCGAGGCGGCCGGGGCGCTGGGCGCGGAAGCCGCCTGCCGCTGCTGCTGCCGCTGCTGCTGGCTCTCAGCGGGAGCGTCTGCAGCCAGCCCCTCGCCTTCCTGCATGCCCTGTAGCAGCAGCAGTAGCAGCAGCAGTAGCAGCAGTAGTAGCAGTAGCAGCAGTAGCAGCAGCAGTAGCAGCAGCAGTAGCAGCAGCAGCAGCAGCAGTAGCAGCAGCAGCAGTAGCAGCAGCAGTAGCAGCAGCAGTAGCAGTAGCAGCAGCAGTAGCAGCAGCAGCAGTAGCAGCAGTAGCAGCAGCAGTAGCAGCAGCAGCAGTAGCAGCAGTAGCAGTAGCAACAGCAGCAGTAGCAGCAGCAGTAGCAGCAGCAGCAGTAGAAGCAGCAGCAGCAGCACGATGACACACGCGGTCAGCGCAGAGGCCCGGCACAGACGCTCACTGCAGGCTCATCGGCCGTGTGGGGCGCCGTCGAGCAGAGCGGCGCCACTTGTGGTGGTGGAGAGGGGGGTTGGGGTGATGCGCGCGAGTGGGGTTGTGGTTGGTGCGTGGTAGTGCGTGGTAGTGCGAGGTAGCGCGTGGTAGTGCGTGGTGGTGCGTGGGTGCGAGGTAGCGCGTGTGGTGACCGTGCGGTTAGCGTGCTGCTGCGTTGGCGGGCGTGGCTCTGTGAGTATCCGTGTCAGTGTGGCTCTGTGAGTGTCAGTGTGGCTCTGTGTGTAGCTGTGTGGCTCTGTGAGTAGCAGTGTGGCTCTGTGTGTAGCTGTGTGGCTCTGTGTGTAGCTGTGTGGCTCTGTGAGTAGCGGTGTCAGTGTGGCTCTGTGAGTGTCAGTGTGGCTCTGTGTGTGGCTGCTCGTGTGGCTCTATGAGTAGTAGTGTGGCTCTGTGTGTAGCAGTGTGGCTCTGTGTGTGGCTGCTCGTGTGGCTCTGTGAGTAGCAGTGTGGCTCTGTGTGTAGCAGTGTGGCTCTGTGAGTAGCTGTGTGGCTCTGTGAGTAGCGGTGTGGCTCTGTGAGTAGCGGTGTGGCTCTGTGTGTGGCTGCTCGTGTGGCTCTGTGTGTAGCTGTGTGGCTCTGTGAGTAGCAGTGTGGCTCTGTGTGTGGCTGCTCGTGTGGCTCTGTGTGTAGCTGTGTGGCTCTGTGAGTAGCTGTGTGGCTCTGTGAGTAGCTGTGTGGCTCTGTGTGTAGCAGTGTGGCTCTGTGTGTAGCAGTGTGGCTCTGTGTGTAGCAGTGTGGCTCTGTGTGTAGCAGTGTGGCTCTGTGTGTAGCAGTGTGGCTCTGTGTGTAGCAGTGTGGCTCTGTGTGTAGCAGTGTGGCTCTGTGTGTAGCTGTGTGGCTCTGTGAGTAGCAGTGTGGCTCTGTGTGTAGCAATGTGGCTCTGTGTGTAGTAGTGTGGCTCTGTGTGTAGCTGTGTGGCTCTGTGTGTAGCTGTGTGGCTCTGTGAGTAGCTGTGTGGCTCTGTGAGTAGCAGTGTGGCTCTGTGTGTAGCAGTGTGGCTCTGTGTGTAGCAGTGTGGCTCTGTGAGAAGCAGTGTGGCTCTGTGTGTAACAGTGTGGCTCTGTGAGTAGTAGTGTGGCTCTGAGTAGCAGTGTGGCTCTGTGAGTAGCTGTGTGGCTCTGTGTGTAGCTGTGTGGCTCTGTGTGTAGCTGTGTGGCTCTGTGTGTAGCTGTGTAGCTCTGTGAGTAGCAGGTGGCTCTGTGAGTAGCTGTGTAGCTCTGTGTGTAGCTGAGTGGCTCTGTGAGTAGCAGTGTGGCTCTGTGAGTAGCAGTGTGGCTCTGTGTGTGGCTGTGTAGCTCTGTGTGTAGCTGTAGCTGTGTGTAGCTGTGTGTAGCTGTGTAGCTGTGTGTAGCTGTGTGTAGCTGTGTGTGGCTGTGTGTAGCTGTGTGTAGCTGTGTGTGGCTGTGTGTGGCTGTGTGTAGCTGTGTGGCTGTGTGTGGCTGTGTGTAGCTGTGTGGCTCTGTGAGTAGCTGTGTGGCTCTGTGAGTAGCGGTGTGGCTCTGTGTGTAGCGGTGTGGCTCTGTGAGTAGCTGTGTGGCTCTGTGTGTAGCAGTGTGGCTCTGTGAGTAGCAGTGTAGCTCTGTGTGTAGCTGTGTGGCTCTGTGAGTAGCAGTGTGGCTCTGTGTAGTAGTGTGGATCTGTGAGTAGCTGTGTGGCTCTGTGTGTGGCTGCTCGTGTGGCTCTGTGTGTAGCAGTGTGGCTCTGTGAGTAGCAGTGTGGCTCTGTGAGTAGCAGTGTGGCTCTGTGAGTAGCAGTGTGGCTCTGTGAGTAGCAGTGTGGCTCTGTGAGTAGCAGTGTGGCTCTGTGAGTAGCAGTGTGGCTCTGTGTGTAGCAGTGTGGCTCTGTGAGTAGCAGTGTGGCTCTGTGAGTAGCAGTGTGGCTCTGTGTGTAGCAGTGTGGCTCTGTGAGTAGCAGTGTGGCTCTGTGAGTAGCAGTGTGGCTCTGTGAGTAGCGGTGTCAGTGTGGCTCTGTGAGTAGCAGTGTGGCTCTGTGTGTAGCAGAGTGGCTCTGTGTGTAGCAGTGTGGCTCTGTGAGTAGCAGTGTGGCTCTGTGAGTAGCAGTGTGGCTCTGTGTGTAGCAGTGTGGCTTGTGAGTAGCAGTGTGGCTCTGTGAGTAGCGGTGTGGCTCTGTGAGTAGCGGTGGGCTCGTGTGTGGCTGCTCGTGTGGCTCTGTGTGTAGCTGTGTGGCTCTGTGAGTAGCAGTGTGGCTCTGTGTGTGGCTGCTCGTGTGGCTCTGTGTGTAGCTGTGTGGCTCTGTGAGTAGCTGTGTGGCTCTGTGAGTAGCTGTGTGGCTCTGTGTGTAGCAGTGTGGCTCTGTGTGTAGCAGTGTGGCTCTGTGTGTAGCAGTGTGGCTCTGTGTGTAGCAGTGTGGCTCTGTGTGTAGCAGTGTGGCTCTGTGTGTAGCAGTGTGGCTCTGTGTGTAGCAGTGTGGCTCTGTGTGTAGCAGTGTGGCTCTGTGTGTAGCAGTGTGGCTCTGTGTGTAGCAGTGTGGCTCTGTGAGTAGCAGTGTGGCTCTGTGGTAGTAGTGTGGCTCTGTGTGTAGCTGTGTGGCTCTGTGTGTAGCAGTGTGGCTGTGTGAGTAGCAGTGTGGCTCTGTGTGTAGCTGTGTGGCTCTGTGTGTAGCAGTGTGGCTCTGTGTGTAGCAGTGTGGCTCTGTGTGTAGCAGTGTGGCTCTGTGAGTAGCAGTGTGGCTCTGTGTGTAGTAGTGTGGCTCTGTGTGTAGCTGTGTGGCTCTGTGAGTAGCAGAGTGGCTCTGTGTGTAGCTGTGTGGCTCTGTGTGTAGCTGTGTGGCTCTGTGAGTAGCAGAGTGGCTCTGTGTGTAGCTGTGTGGCTCTGTGTGTAGCTGTGTGGCTCTGTGTGTAGCTGTGTGGCTCTGTGAGTAGCTGTGTGGCTCTGTGAGTAGCAGTGTGGCTCTGTGTGTAGCTGTGTGGCTCTGTGTGTAGCTGTGTGGCTCTGTGAGTAGCAGTGTGGCTCTGTGTGTAGCAGTGTGGCTCGTGTTAAGCAGTGTGGCTCTGTGAGTAGCGGTGTGGCTCTGTGTGTAGCTGTGTGGCTCTGTGAGTAGCTGGTGGCTCTGTGAGTAGCAGTGTGGCTCTGTGAGTAGCAGTATGGCTCTGTGAGTAGCAGTGTGGCTCTGTGAGTAGCAGTGTGGCTCTGTGTGTAACAGTGTGGCTCTGTGAGTAGTAGTGTGGCTCTGTGAGTAGCAGTGTGGCTCTGTGAGTAGCAGTGTGGCTCTGTGAGTAGCTGTGTGGCTCTGTGTGTAGCTGTGTGGCTCTGTGTGTAGCTGTGGCTCTGTGTGTAGCTGTGTAGCTCTGTGAGTAGCAGTGTGGCTCTGTGAGTAGCTGTGTATCTGTGTGTAGCTGAGTGGCTCTGTGAGTAGCAGTGTGGCTCTGTGAGTAGCAGTGGGCTCTGTGTGTGGCTGTGTAGCTCTGTGTGTAGCTGTAGCTGTGTGTAGCTGTGTGTAGCTGTGTAGCTGTGTGTAGCTGTGTGTAGCTGTGTGTGGCTGTGTAGCTGTGTGTAGCTGTGTGTAGCTGTGTGTAGCTGTGTGTGGCTGTGTGTGGCTGTGTGTAGCTGTGTGGCTGTGTGTGGCTGTGTGTAGCTGTGGCTCTGTGAGTAGCTGTGTGGCTCTGTGAGTAGCGGTGTGGCTCTGTGTGTAGCGGTGTGGCTCTGTGAGTAGCTGTGTGGCTCTGTGTGTAGCAGTGTGGCTCTGTGAGTAGCAGTGTAGCTCTGTGTGTAGCGTGGTCTGTGAGTAGCAGTGTGGCTCTGTGTGTAGTAGTGTGGCTCTGTGAGTAGCAGTGTGGCTCTGTGAGTAGCAGTGTGGCTCTGTGAGTAGCAGTGTGGCTCTGTGTAGCAGTGTGGCTCGTGAGTAGCAGTGTGGCTCTGTGAGTAGCAGTGTGGCTCTGTGAGTAGCGTGTCAGTGTGGCTCTGTGAGTAGCAGTGTGGCTCTGTGTGTAGCAGAGTGGCTCTGTGTGTAGCAGTGTGGCTCTGTGAGTAGCAGTGTGGCTCTGTGAGTAGCAGTGTGGCTCTGTGTGTAGCAGTGTGGCTCTGTGAGTAGCAGTGTGGCTCTGTGAGTAGCGGTGTGGCTCTGTGAGTAGCGGTGTGGCTCTGTGTGTGGCTGCTCGTGTGGCTCTGTGTGTAGCTGTGTGGCTCTGTGAGTAGCAGTGTGGCTCTGTGTGTGGCTGCTCGTGTGGCTCTGTGTGTAGCTGTGTGGCTCTGTGAGTAGCTTGTGGCTCTGTGAGTAGCTGTGTGGCTCTGTGTGTAGCAGTGTGGCTCTGTGTGTAGCAGTGTGGCTCTGTGTGTAGCAGTGTGGCTCTGTGTGTAGCAGTGTGCTCTGTGTGTAGCAGTGTGGCTCTGTGTGTAGCAGTGTGGCTCTGTGTGTAGCAGTGTGGCTCTGTGTGTAGCAGTGTGGCTCTGTGTGTAGCAGTGTGGCTCTGTGTGTAGCAGTGTGGCTCTGTGTGTAGCAGTGTGGCTCTGTGAGTAGCAGTGTGGCTCTGTGTGTAGTGTGGCTCTGTGTGTAGCTGTGTGGCTCTGTGTGTAGCAGTGTGGCTCTGTGTGTAGCAGTGTGGCTCTGTGAGTAGCAGTGTGGCTCTGTGTGTAGTAGTGTGGCTCTGTGTGTAGCGTGTGGCTCTGTGTGTAGCAGTGTGGCTGTGTGAGTAGCAGTGTGGCTCTGTGTGTAGCTGTGTGGCTCTGTGTGTAGCAGTGTGGCTCTGTGTGTAGCAGTGTGCTCTGTGTGTAGCAGTGTGGCTCTGTGAGTAGCAGTGTGGCTCTGTGTGTAGTATGTGGCTCTGTGTGTAGCTGTGTGGCTCTGGAGTAGCAGAGTGGCTCTGTGTGTAGCTGTGTGGCTCTGTGTGTAGCTGTGTGGCTCTGTGAGTAGCAGAGTGGCTCTGTGTGTAGCTGTGTGGCTCTGTGTGTAGCTGTGTGGCTCTGTGTGTAGCTGTGTGGCTCTGTGAGTAGCTGTGTGGCTCTGTGAGTAGCAGTGTGGCTCTGTGTGTAGCTGTGGCTCTGTGTGTAGCTGGTGGCTCTGTGAGTAGCAGTGTGGCTCTGTGTGTAGCAGTGTGGCTCTGTGTTAAGCAGTGTGGCTCTGTGAGTAGCGGTGTGGCTCTGTGTGTGTGGCTCTGTGAGCTGGTGTGGCTCTGTGAGTAGCAGTGTGGCTCTGTGAGTAGCAGTATGGCTCTGTGAGTAGCAGTGTGGCTCTGTGAGTAGCAGTGTGGCTCTGTGTGTAACAGTGTGGCTCTGTGAGTAGTAGTGTGGCTCTGTGAGTAGCAGTGTGGCTCTGTGAGTAGCAGTGTGGCTCTGTGAGTAGCTGTGTGGCTCTGTGTGTAGCTTGTGGCTCTGTGTGTAGTGTGGCTCGTGTGTAGCTGTGTAGCTCTGTGAGTAGCAGTGTGGCTCTGTGAGTAGCTGTGTAGCTCTGTGTGTAGCTGAGTGGCTCTGTGAGTAGCAGTGTGGCTCTGTGAGTAGCAGTGTGGCTCTGTGTGGGCTGTGTAGCTCTGTGTGTAGCTGTAGCTGTGTGTAGCTGTGTGTAGCTGTGTAGCTGTGTGTAGCTGTGTGTAGCTGTGTGTGGCTGTGTGTAGCTGTGTGTAGCTGTGTGTAGCTGTGTGTAGCTGTGGGTGGTGTGGCTGTGTGTAGCTGTGTGGCTGTGTGTGGCTGTGTGTAGCTGTGTGGCTCTGTGAGTAGCTGTGTGGCTCTGTGAGTAGCGGTGTGGCTCTGTGTGTAGCGGTGTGGCTCTGTGAGTAGCTGTGGCTCTGTGTGTAGCAGTGTGGCTCTGTGAGTAGCAGTGTAGCTCTGTGTGTAGCTGTGGCTCTGTGAGTAGCAGTGTGGCTCTGTGTGTAGTAGTGTGGCTCTGTGAGTAGCAGTGTGGCTCTGTGAGTAGCAGTGTGGCTCTGTGAGTAGCAGTGTGGCTCTGTGTGTAGCAGTGTGGCTCTGTGAGTAGCAGTGTGGCTCTGTGAGTAGCAGTGTGGCTCTGTGAGTAGCGGTGTCAGTGTGGCTCTGTGAGTAGCAGTGTGGCTCTGTGTGTAGCAGTGTGGCTCTGTGTGTAGCAGAGTGGCTCTGTGTGTAGCAGTGTGGCTCTGTGAGTAGCAGTGTGGCTCTGTGAGTAGCAGTGTGGCTCTGTGTGTAGCAGTGTGGCTCTGTGAGTAGCAGTGTGGCTCTGTGAGTAGCAGTGTGGCTCTGTGAGTAGCAGTGGGCTCTGTGAGTAGCAGTGTGGCTCGTGAGTAGCAGTGTGGCTCTGTGAGTAGCAGTGTGGCTCTGTGAGTAGCTGTGTGGCTCTGTGTGTAGCTGTGTGGCTCTGTGAGTAGCGGTGTCAGTGTGGCTCTGTGAGTAGCAGTGTGGCTCTGTGAGTAGCAGAGTGGCTCTGTGAGTAGCAGTGTGGCTCTGTGAGTAGCAGTGTGGCTCTGTGAGTAGCAGTGTGGCTCTGTGAGTAGCAGTGTGGCTCTGTGAGTAGCAGTGTGGCTCTGTGAGTAGCTGTGTGGCTCTGTGTGTAGCTGTGTGGCTCTGTGAGTAGCGGTGTCAGTGTGGCTCTGTGAGTAGCAGTGTGGCTCTGTGAGTAGCAGAGTGGCTCTGTGAGTAGCAGTGTGGCTCTGTGAGTAGCAGTGTGGCTCTGTGTGTAGCGGTGTGGCTCTGTGAGTAGCAGTGTAGCTGTGTGTAGCTGTGTGGCTCTGTGTGTAGCTGTGTGGCTCTGTGTGTAGCAGTGTGGCTCTGTGTGTAGCAGTGTGGCTCTGTGAGTAGCAGTGTGGCTCTGTGTGTAGCTGTGTGGCTCTGTGTGTAGTAGTGTGGCTCTGTGTGTAGCAGTGTGGCTCTGTGAGTAGCAGTGTGGCTCTGTGAGTAGCAGTGTGGCTCTGTGTGTAGCAGTGTGGCTCTGTGAGTAGCAGTGTGGCTGTGTGTAGCTGTGTGGCTCTGTGAGTAGCAGTGTGGCTCTGTGAGTAGCAGTGTGGCTCTGTGAGTAGCAGTGTGGCTCTGTGAGTAGCTGTGTGGCTCTGTGAGTAGCAGTGTGGCTCTGTGTGTAGCAGTGTGGCTCTGTGTGTAGCTGTGTGTAGCTGTGTGTAGCTGTGTAGCTGTGTGTAGCTGTGTAGCTGTGTGTAGCTGTGTGTAGCTGTGTAGCTGTGTGTAGCTGTGTAGCTGTGTGGCTCTGTGTATAGCTGTGTGTAGCTGTGTGTAGCTGGTGTAGCTGTGTGCGTAGCGGCTGCTGTCGCGCACCGTGAGGAGGTACTCGACGGCGCGGTCGGGGTTGTTGAAGCTGGAGCGCAGCGCCGCCACGACGCGCTCGCGCTCGTAGCCCATGAGCACCATCTCCTGCACCATGTTTCGTAGGCCTGGCCTGTCACTGCCAGCCGCACACAGCACACACACGCCACGCCCGTCACAATCGCAATCACCTCCAATCTGAGACATCTCCCATCAGAATCACAATCATCTCCCATCTGAGACATCTCCCGTCAGAATCACAATCATCTCCCATCTGAGACATCTCCCGTCAGAATCACAATCATCTCCCATCTGAGACATCTCCCATCAGAATCACAATCACCTCCAATCTGAGACATCTCCCATCAGAATCACAATCATCTCCCATCTGAGACATCTCCCGTCAGAATCACAATCATCTCCCATCTGAGACATCCCCATCAGAATCACAATCACCTCCAATCTGAGACATCTCCCATCAGAATCACAATCATCTCCCATCTGAGACATCTCCCATCAGAATCACAATCACCTCCAATCTGAGACATCTCCCATCAGAATCACAATCATCTCCCATCTAAAACATCTCCCCCATCATCACAATCACAAGCGTGTACACAAGCGCGTACACAAGTGTGTACAAGCGAGTGGTGACCACGTCTGCTGCTGCCATCTAGTGGCAACTACCCAGAAAATAAAAAGTAGCGTGTAAGGACGAAGCAGTCATGCTTCCATTCAATCCAACAACAACAATCCCTATAAGCCGAACTGAGTTTACAAAACGATACAATGTGGTCGGTGTTGAAAGGGTTCAGGTTGGCTCAACGGTGATGCTATCCACGGTGGTGATGCTAGCCATGGTGGTGGTGATGCTAGCCATGGTGGTGATGCTAGCCACGGCGGTGGTGATGCTAGCCATGGTGGTGATGCTAGCCATGGTGGTGATGCTAGCCACGGTGGTGGTGATGCTAGCCATGGTGGTGATGCTAGCCACGGTGGTGGTGATGCTAGCCATGGTGGTGGAGATGCTAGCCATGGTGGTGGTGATGCTAGCCATGGTGGTGATGCTAGCCACGGTGGAGATGCTAGCCATGGTGGTGGAGATGCTAGCCATGGTGGTGGTGATGCTAGCCACGGTGGTGATGCTAGCCACGGTGGTGGTGATGCTAGCCATGGTGGTGGAGATGCTAGCCATGGTGGTGGTGATGCTAGCCATGGTGGTGGTGACGCCAGCCACGGTGGTGGTGATGCTAGCCACGGTGGTGGTGATGCTAGCCATGGTGGTGGTGACGCTAGCCATGGTGGTGGTGATGCTAGCCACGGCGGTGGTGATGCTAGCCATGGTGGTGGTGACGCTAGCCACGGTGGTGGTGACGCTAGCCACGGTGGTGGTGATGCTAGCCACGGTGGTGGTGATGCTAGCCATGGTGGTGGTGACGCTAGCCACGGTGGTGGTGGACGCTAGCCACGGTGGTGGTGATGCTAGCCACGGTGTGGTGATGCTAGCCACGGTGGTGGTGATGCTAGCCATGGTGGTGGTGACGCTAGCCATTGTGGTGGTGACGCTAGCCACGGTGGTGGTGACGCTAGCCACGGTGGTGGTGATGCTAGCCATGGTGGTGGTGACGCTAGCCATGGTGGTGGTGATGCTAGCCACGGCGGTGGTGATGCTAGCCACGGTGGTGGTGATGGTGATTGCTAGCCACGGCGGTGGGTGATGGTGATGCTAGCCACGGTGGTGGTGATGCTAGCACATGGTGGTGGTGATGCTAGCCACGGTGGTGGTGACGCTAGCCACGGTGGTGGTGATGCTAGCCACGGTGGTGGTGATGCTAGCCATGGTGGTGGTGACGCTAGCCACGGTGGTGGTGATGCTAGCCACGGTGGTTGTGATGCTAGCCACGGTGGAGGTGATGCTAGCCATGGTGGTAGTGGACGCTAGCCATGGTGGTGTGTGACGCTAGCCACGGTGGTGGTGACGCTAGCCACGGTGGTGGTGATGCTAGCCATGGTGGTGGTGACGCTAGCCATGGTGGTGGTGATGCTAGCCCACGGCGGTGGTGATGCTAGCCACGGTGGTGGTGATGGTGATGCTAGCCACGGCGGTGGTGATGGTGATGCTAGCCACGGTGGTGGTGATGCAGCCATGGTGGTGTGTGATGCTAGCCACGGTGGTGTGATTCTAGCCATGGTATGGTGATGCTAGCCATGGTGTGATGCTGACTGCCATGGTGGTGGTGTGATGCTAGCCATGGTGGTGGTGATGCTAGCCATGGTGATGATGCTAGCCATGGTGGTGATGCTAGCCATGGTGGTGATGCTAGCCACGGTGGTGGTGATGCTAGCCACGGTGGTGATGCTAGCCATGGTGATGGGTGATGCTAGCCATGGTGGTTGATGCTAGCCATGGTGGTGGTGATGCTAGCCACGGTGGTGGTGATGCTAGCCATGGTGGTTGATGCTAGCCACGTGGTGGTGATGCTAGCCATGGTGGTGATGCTAGCCCGGTGGTGGTGATGCTAGCCATGGTGGTGATGCTAGCCATGGTGGTGATGCTAGCCACGGTGGTGGTGATGCTAGCCATGGTGGTGATGCTAGCCACGGTGGTGGTGATGCTAGCCAGGGTGGTGGTGATGCTAGCCATGGTGGTGATGCTAGCACGGTGGTGGTGATGCTAGCCATGGTGGTGGTGATGCTAGCCACGTGGTGATGCTAGCCATAGTGGTGGTGGATGCTAGCCACGGTGGTGAAGCTAGCCACGGTGGTGGTGATGCTAGCCAGGGTGGTGGTGATGCTAGCTAACGTGGTGGTGATGCTAGCCATGTGGTGGTGATGCTATCACGGTGGTGATGCTAGCCACGGTGGTGGTGATGCTAGCCATGGTGGTGGTGATGCTAGCCATGGTGGTGGTGATGCTAGCCACGGTGGTGGTGATGCTAGCCATGGTGGTGATGCTAGCCACGGTGGTGGTGATGCTAGCCACGGTGGTGGTGATGCTAGCCATGGTTGGTGGTGATGCTAGCCACGGTGGTGGTGATGCTAGCCATGGTGGTGGTGATGCTAGCCATGGTGGTGATGCTAGCCACGGTGGTTGGTGTGCTAGCCATGGGTGGTGGTGATGCCTAGCCATGGTGGTGGTGATGCTAGCCATGGTGGTGGTGATGCTAGCCACGGTGGTGGTGATGCTAGCCACGGTGGTGGTGATGCTAGCCACGGTGGTGGTGATGCTAGCCATGGTGGGGTGGTGATGCTAGCCATGGTGGTGATGCTAGCCATGGTGGTGATGCTAGCCACGGTGGTGATGCTAGCCACGGTGGTGATGCTAGCCATGGTGGTGATGCTAGCCATGGTGGTGATGCTAGCCATGGTGGTGGTGATGCTAGCCACGGTGGTGGTGATGCTAGCCATGGTGGTGGTGATGCTAGCCATGGTGGTGGTGGTGATGCTAGCCATGGTGGTGGTGATGCTAGCCATGGTGGTGGTGATGCTAGCCATGGTGGTGGTGATGCTAGCCATGTGGTGGTGGTGATGCTAGCCATGGTGGTGGTGATGCTAGCCATGGTGGTGGTGGTGATGCTAGCCACGGTGGTGGTGATGCTAGCCATGGTGGTGATGCTAGCCATGGTGGTTGGTTAGATGCTAGCCATGGTGGTGTTGATGCTAGCCACGGTGGTGATGCTAGCCATGGTGGTGGTGATGCTAGCCACGGTGGTGGTGATGCTAGCCATGGTGGTGATGCTAGCCATGGTGGTGGTGATGCTAGCCACGGTGGTGATGCTATCCATGGTGGTGGTGATGCTAGCCATGGTGGTGGTGATGCTAGCCATGGTGGTGATGCTAGCCATGGTGGTGATGCTAGCCATGGTGGTGGTGATGCTAGCCATGGTGGTGGTGATGCTAGCCATGGTGGTGATGCTAGCCACGGTGGTGGTGATGCTAGCCACGGTGGTGGTGATGCTAGCCATGGTGGTGATGCTAGCCATGGTGGTGGTGATGCTAGCCACGGTGGTGGTGATGCTAGCCATGGTGGTGATGCTAGCCACGGTGGTGGTGATGCTAGCCATGGGGTGATGCTAGCCATGGTGGTGGTGATGCTAGCCAGGTGGTGTGATGTAGCCACGGTGGTGATGCTAGCCATGGTGGTGGTGATGCTAGCCACGGTGGTGGTGATGCTAGCCATGGTGGTGATGCTAGCCACGGTGGTGGTGATGCTAGCCACGGTGGTGGTGATGCTAGCCATGGTGGTGGTGATGCTAGCCACGGTGGTGGTGATGCTAGCCACGGTGGTGATGCTAGCCATGGTGGTGGTGATGCTAGCCATGGTGGTGGTGATGCTAGCCACGGTGGTGGTGATGCTAGCCACGGTGGTGGTGATGCTAGCCACGGTGGTGGTGATGCTAGCCACGGTGGTGGTGATGCTAGCCACGGTGGTGATGCTAGCCATGGTGGTGGTGCTAGCCACGGTGGTGGTGATGCTAGCCACGGTGGTGATGCTAGCCATGGTGGTGGTGCTAGCCACGGTGGTGGTGATGCTAGCCACGGTGGTGATGCTAGCCACGGTGGTTGTGATGCTAGCCACGGTGGTGGTGATGCTAGCCACGGTGGTGGTGATGCTAGCCACGGTGGTGGTGATGCTAGCCATGGTGGTGGTGCTAGCCACGGTGGTGGTGATGCTAGCCATGGTGGTGATGCTAGCCACGGTGGTGATGCTAGCCACGGTGGTGATGCTAGCCATGGTGGTGATGCTAGCCACGGTGGTGATGCTAGCCATGGTGGTGGTGATGCTAGCCACGGTGGTGGTGATGCTAGCCACGGTGGTGATGCTAGCCATGGTGGTGGTGATGCTAGCCACGGTGGTGATGCTAGCCATGGTGGTGATGCTAGCCATGGTGGTGATGCTAGCCATGGTGGTGGTGATGCTAGCCACGGTGGTGGTGATGCTAGCCATGGTGGTGGTGATGCTAGCCATGGTGGTGGTGGTGATGCTAGCCATGGTGGTGGTGATGCTAGCCATGGTGGTGGTGATGCTAGCCATGGTGGTGGTGATGCTAGCCATGGTGGTGGTGGTGATGCTAGCCATGGTGGTGGTGATGCTAGCCACGGTGGTGATGCTAGCCATGGTGGTGTGATGCAAGCCACGGTGATGATGCTAGCCATGGTGGTGGTGATGCTAGCCATGGTGGTGATGCTAGCCATGGTGGTGGTGATGCAGCCACGGTGGTTGTGATGCTAGCCACGGTGGTGGTGATGCAGCCATGGTGGTGGTGATGCTAGCCACGGTGGTGATGCTAGCCATGGTGGTGGTGATGCTAGCCACGGTGATGATGCTAGCCATGGTGGTGGTGATGCTAGCCATGGTGGTGATGCTAGCCATGGTGGTGGTGATGCTAGCCACGGTGGTTGTGATGCTAGCCACGGTTGGTGGTGATGCTAGCCACGGTGGTGGTGATGCTAGCCACGGTGGTGGTGATGCTAGCCATGGTGGTGGTGCTAGCCACGGTGGTGGTGCTAGCCATGGTGGTGATGCTAGCCACGGTGGTGGTAGCCATGGGGTGATGCTAGCCATGGTGGTGGTGATGCTAGCCATGGTGTGGTGATGGATTGTGGTGGTTGATGCTAGCCATGGTGGTGATGCTAGCCATGGTGGTGGTGATGCTAGCCATGGTGGTGATGCTAGCCATGGTGGTGGTGATGCTAGCCACGGTGGGTGGTGATGCTAGCCATGGTGGTGATGCTAGCCATGGTGGTGATGCTAGCCATGGTGGTGGTGATGCTAGCCATGGTGGTGTGATGCTAGCCATGGTGGTGATGCTAGCCACGGTGGTGATGCTAGCCACGGTGGTGGTGATGCTAGCCATGGTGGTGATGCTAGCCACGGTGGTGGTGATGCTAGCCATGGTGGTGATGCTAGCCATGGTGGTGGTGATGCTAGCCATGGTGGTGGTGATGCTAGCCATGGTGGTGGTGATGCCTAGCCATGGTGGTGGTGATGCTAGCCATGGTGGTGATGCTAGCCACGGTGGTGATGCTAGCCACGGTGGTGGTGATGCTAGCCATGGTGGTGATGCTAGCCACGGTGGTGGGATGCTAGCCATGGTGGTGATGCTAGCCATGGTGGTGGTGATGCTAGCCATGGTGGTGGTGATGCTAGCCATGGTGGTGATGCTAGCCATGGTGGTGGTGATGCTAGCCATGGTGGTGATGCTAGCCACGGTGGTGGTGATGCTAGCCATGGTGGTGATGCTAGCCATGGTGGTGGTGATGCTAGCCATGGTGGTGATGCTAGCCACGGTGATGGTGATGCTAGCCATGGTGGTGGTGATGCTAGCCACGGTGGTGGTGATGCTACCCTTGGTGGTGATGCTAGCCATGGTGGTGGTGATGCTAGCCATAGTGGTGGTGATGCTACCCTTGGTGGTGATGCTAGCCATGGTGGTGGTGATGCTAGCCACGGCGGTGGTGATGCTAGCCACGACGGTGGTGGTGGTGGTGCTAGCCACGACGGTGGTGGTGCCGTGCCGGTACCCAGCGTGGAGGAGGCGGCGTCGACGAGGCTGCCGCTGGCGCCGCTGGCGCCGGCAGGGGTGGGGGGCGTCGTCACCGCTGGGCTAGGAGTGGGGGGAGAGGGGGGGTGGAGGGGGGGGGGTGAAGGGGGGAGGGAGGGGGCACGTGGGAGAGGGACCCACCGTCACACACCACACACACGCAGCACCACACACGCAGCACCACACACACGCAGCACCACACACACACGCAGCACCACACACACGCAGCACCACACACAGCACCACACACACAGCACCACACACACACAGCACCATACAACAACAACAACAACCGCCATTCGCCACTAAGTGGCGGTGACGTCACCACGATGCTTGTGCCAGGCCAAGTGCACCTTGAGGCCACGTGAAGTGTCGAAAGCCCGCTGGCAGGAGGTCACGGGGCAGACCCAGCAGGTGCCACGGGTCGACTGACCGAGATGACCGAGATGACTGGCTGATGCACCACCTGTGCCCCCTACTGTGCCAACTTGCTGTGCTTTAGCCACCCGGCGCTCCGCTCGTTGTTGTGAGCGTCGCTCCTCCGCCCTCCGTTGTTGTTGGAGGGCGACTGCCTCCAACTGCCCAGTAGCGTCCTTCACGAGCCTCCTCCACTGAGGCCGATCTTGACACCGCTGGTACCAGTCATCGGCAAGTCCACTCAGCTCCACGTCCTCCTGTACCACATCACTCCATCTCTTCTCCAGCCCGTGCCGCGCCCGTCTAGCCCCCTCGATCCGGCCGAACAAAAGCTGTTTAGGCATGCGGTGGCTGGGCATGCGGGCTACATGACCCAGCCAACGCAGCCTTGCCTGCCGGAGGAGCTCACTGATGGGACTTTGCCCAGATCTTTCAAGGATTTGTGAGCTCCTCACACAATCCAGCCTGGTTAAACCCAGGATGGATCGTAGGCAGGCCAGCCTAAATGTTTCCAACCGGCGAAGATGCTCCACCAGGGGGGTCCACGTCTCGCAAGCGTAGAGAAGGGAGGGAATGACCGTGGCCGAGAAGACCTGAAGCTTCGTGCGGAGCGACAGACCAGGTAGCTTCCACACAGCGTTACGCAACCGATGAAAAGATATTGCCGCTCGACTGATTCGGAGTGAGACCTCTGCTGATAGACTGGAGCCGGTCATAAGCACACTGCCCAGGTATGGGAAACTCTCCACTCTCTCCACAACTGCCCCATCACCAATTGGGAGTTGTGGGGGTGGAGTGTCCGATGGTACAAAATACCCAGGCAGGTGCTTAGTTTTGGTGGGGCTGATGGTAAGGCCCCACCTCTTAGTGGCACGCTCCAGTCTCAGCAGCAGCGTCTCCAACTCCTCCTCTGAGTGAGCAGCTATTACCAAATCATCGGCATACATAACGTGGTTGACCAATAGGGAGCCATCCCTTGATCGCACCCGGGCGTCGATCAGCCTCCCATTATATCTGTACCAAATGGAAATTCCCCCGGTACAGCTATTGAAGGCTTCACGAACTACGCGGTCAAAATAGATGTTAAATAATGTGGGAGCCAGAGGACATCCCTGTCGCACCCCAAGGTGTACAGGGAAAGGCTCCGACTCCCGGCCACGTAGTTTTACCCGGGCCCGCTCACCATCATGAAGGTCCTTAATGATCGTGAGCAGAGGGTCAGGGACTCCGAAAGCACGAAGAACAACCCAGAGCCCAGGCCTACTGATGGTATCATAGGCCTTGACCAGGTCAATAAAGCAGAGATGTAGGTCTTTTTGGAATTCCCTACACCTCTGCTGTAGCAGACGGACACAAAATATGGCATCTGTGCAGGACCGCCCTTTCCACACAGCACCATACACACACAGCACCACACACACACAGCACCACACACACACACAGCACCACACACACACAGCACCACACACAGCACCACACACGCACCACACACACACGCAGCACCACACACACGCAGCACCACACACAGCACCACACACACAGCACCACACACACACGCAGCACCACACACACACGCAGCACCACACACAGCACCACACACACAGCACCACACACACACAGCACCATACACACACAGCACCACACACACACAGCACCACACACACACACAGGGCACACACACCCACCACACACGCAGCACCACACACACGCAGCACACACACGCAGCACCACAACACACGCAGCCCACACCCACCACACACACACAGCGCCACACACGCTGCGCCACACACACAGCACCACACACACAGCACCACACACACAGCACCACAAACACACAGCACCACACACACACACCCAGCACCACAAACACACAGCACCACTCACCCACACCCAGCACCACAAACACACAGCACCACACACACACACCCAGCACCACAAACACACAGCACCACACACACACAGCACCACACACACACAGCACCACACCACAAACAGCACCACACACAACAGCACCACACCACAGCAGCACCACACACACGCAGCACCACACACACACCGCAGCACCACACACACGCAGCACCACACACACACGCAAGCACCACACACACAGCACCACACACACACACAGCACCACACACACACACGCACCACACACACACACAGCACCACACACACAGCACCACAAACACGCAGCACACACACACACACTCAGCACCACACACACACGCAGCCACCACTACACACAGCACCACAAACACACAGCACCACACACACACACCCAGCACCACAAACACACACACACACACGCAGCACCACACCACACACGCAGCACCACACACGCAGCACCACACACGCAGCACCACACACACACACAGCACAACACACACGCAGCACCACACAACGCAGCACACCACACACGCAGCACCACAAACACACAGCACCACACACACACACCCAGCACCACAAACACACAGCACCACACACACACAGCACCACACACACGCAGCACCACACACACGCAGCACCACACACGCAGCACCACACACAGCAGCACCCACACACGCAGTACCACACACACACACAGCACCAGACACACACAGACCACACACACACAGCACCACACACACACAGCACCACACACACAGCACCACACACACACACAGCACCACACACGCAGCACCACACACCGCACCACACACAGCACCACACACACACGCAGCACCACCCACACACGCAGCACCACCACACACAGCACCACACACACACAGCACCACACACACAGCACCAACACACACACAGCACCACACACACAGGACCACACACACAGCACCACACACACACGCAGAACCCACACACACACACAGCACCACCACACACACCGCAGCACCACACACACAGCACCACACACACACACAGCACCACACACACAGCACCACACACACAGCACCACACACACACAGCACCACACACACAAACAGCACCACACACACACACAGCACCACACACACACACAGCACCACACACACACACAGCAACCACACACACACACAGCACCACACACACAGCACCACACACACAGCACCACACACGCACAGCACCACACACGCAGCACCACAGACTCAGCACCACACACACGCAGCACCACACACACGCAGCACCACACACACGCAGCACCACACACACACACAGCACCACACACACAGCACCACACACACACACACAGCACCACACACACACACATAACCACACACACAGCACCACAACACACACAACACAGCACCACACACGCAGCACCACACCACACACAGCAACACACACACAGCACCACACACAGCACCACACACACAGCACCGCACACACAGCACTGCACACGCAGCACCACACACACACGCAGCACCACCACACACGCAGCACCACCACACACGCAGCACCACACATACACGCAGCACCACACACACACGCAGCACCACCACACGCAGCACCACACACGCAGCACCACACACACAGCACCACACACACAGCACCACACACACAGCACCACACACACAGCACCACACACACACAGCACCACACACACACAGCACCACACACACACAGCACCACACACACACAGCACCACACACACAGCACCACACACACAGCACCACACACACAGCACCACACACACAGCACCACACACACACAGCACCACACACGCAGCACCACACACACAGCACCACACACACACAGCACCACACCACACATCACCACACACAGCACCACACACACACAGCACCACACACACACAGCACCACACGCAGCACCACACAACAACAACAACAACCGCCATTCGCCACTAAGTGGCGGTGACGTCACCACGACGCTTGTGCCAGGCCATGTGCACCTTGAGGCCACGTGAAGTGTCGAACGCCCGCTGGCAGGAGGTCACGGGGCAGACCCAGGTGCCACGGGTCGACTGACCGAGATGACCGAGATGACTGGCTGATGCACCACCTGTACCCCCTACTGTACCAACTTGCTGTGCTTTAGCCACCCGGCGCTCCGCTCGTTGTTGTGAGCGTCGCTCCTCCGCCCTCCGTTGTTGTTGGAGGGCGACTGCCTCCAACTGCCCAGTAGCGTCCTTCACGAGCCTCCTCCACTGAGGCCGATCTTGACACCGCTGGTACCAGTCATCGGCAAGTCCAATCAGCTCCACGTCCTCCTGTACCACATCACTCCATCTCTTCTCTAGCCCGTGCCACGCCCGTTTAGCCCCCTCGATCCGGCCGAACAAAAGCTGTTTAGGCATGCGGTGGCTGGGCATGCGGGCTGCATGACCCAGCCAACGCAGCCTTGCCTGCCGGGGGAGCTCACTGATGGGACTTTGCCCAGATCTTTCAAGGACTTGTGAGCTCCTCACACAATCCAGCCTGGTTAAACCCAGGATGGATCGTAGGCAGGCCAGCCTAAATGTTTCCAACCGGCGAAGATGCTCCACTAGGGGGGTCCACGTTTCGCAAGCGTAGAGAAGGGAGGGAATGACCGTGGCCGAGAAGACCTGAAGCTTCGTGCGGAGCGACAGACCAGGTAGCTTCCACACAGCGTTACGCAACCGATGAAAAGATATTGCCGCTCGACTGATTCGGAGTGAGACCTCTGCTGATAAACTGGAGCCGGTCATAAGCACATTGCCCAGGTATGGGAAACTCTCCACTCTCTCCACAACTGCCCCATCACCAATTGGCAGTTGTGGGGGTGGAGTGTCCGATGGTACAAAATACCCAGGCAGGTGCTTAGTTTTGGTGGGGCTGATGGTAAGGCCCCACCTCTTAGTGGCACGCTCCAGTCTCAGCAGCAGCGTCTCCAACTCCTCTTCTGAATGAGCAGCTATTACCAAATCATCGGCATACATAACGTGGTTGACCAATAGGGAGCCATCCCTTGATCGCACCCGGGCATCGATCAGCCTCCCATTATATCTGTACCAAATGGATATTCCCCCGGTACAGCTATTGAAGGCTTCACGAACTACGCGGTCAAAATAGATGTTAAATAATGTGGGAGCCAGAGGACATCCCTGTCGCACCCCAAGGTGTACAGGGAAAGGCTCCGACTCCCGGCCACGTAGTTTTACCCGGGCCCGCTCACCATCATGAAGGTCCTTAATGATCGTGAGCAGAGGGTCAGGGACTCCGAAAGCACGAAGAACAACCCAGAGCCCAGTCCTACTGATGGTATCATAGGCCTTGACCAGTTCAATAAAGCAGAGATGTAGGTCTTTTGGAATTCCCTACACCTCTGCTGTAGCAGACGGACAGAAAATATGGCATCTGTACAGGACCGCCCTTTCCTGAAACCGCATTGGGGCTCCGCAAGCCTCTCCTCAGCGTGCCTAGCAAGGCGATGTTGAATAATCCTTGCCAGGACCTTACCCGGCACACTGAGGAGTGAGATGCCCCTGTAGTTGTTACAGTCGGTACGGTCCCCCTTCTTAAAGAGGGGGACCACCAGGGCATCCTTCCAGTCCTGCGGAACCCGTCCAGTGGTCCAGACTGTTGTTATGATGTCATATAGGGCAGTCTGTGCACAAACACCACCCTCCCTCAGCATTTCGCTTGGGAGATCATCTCTGCCCGGTGCCTTCCCTGGTCTCAGACTCCGGATCGCCCTCAGTACTTCCTCAACAGCTGGCACCTCAGCCAGCCACTCACAGGGGGTGACCTCTTCCAATATTTGAGGCACCGCAGCCTCAGCAGGGTTATCACCACTTTGTGCCATGATGTTTTCCTGGTTGAGAGAATTTCCCTCCCCCAGGACCTCACAGAAATGCTCAGCAAATCTGCAAACCTGTTCCTGGGGGTCGGAGATTGGATCACCGTTTTTTCCTCTAATGATGGTAATAGGTGTGGCGCTGCAAGTTACTTTTGTGATGGAGTTAAATAGTGATTTGTGATCACGGGCCACTGAGGCAGACTCCATCTCCTCAGCAACCCGCGACCACCACCCATCCTTACAGCGCCTTACGGCTCTCCGAACTTCCGAGCGAAGGCTGCGGTAAACCTCCACACACACAGCACCACACACACAGCACCACACACACAGCACCACACACATGCAGCACCACACACATGCAGCACCACACACACACAGCACCACCACACACACAGCACCACACACACACAGCACCACCACACACACAGCACCACAAAGACAAAGGTCCCCCGTATAGCCTTAACAGACTGTAGGGGCAAGTGCTGTTAGCGAGCACCTATGAAGGCCGGAACGGTACACGAGGCCAACACCACGCCCGGCCGCCTTTGTCTCCCCAGTGCCGATGTTTACACGCCGCACCAGGTACTCATTTGAGGCTTAGTCGACCTAGGGGAGGCCCAGGACCGGTTCAGATAATCGTCACTGGTGTTTGCTGTGAGCGGGAATCAAACCCGGGTCGCCAAGTTCGTAGTGCAGAGTAGCGCTAACCGCTACACCACCGCCCCTCCGCTACGGCGATCGTGTCCCCGACCCGCATTGCTGGCGATGGCTCGACTCAGACTTGGCTCGACTCAGACTTGGCTCCGGGCTCAGGCCAGCCGGCTCAAAGTTGCGCGTCAGCCGAATCGGCTCCGAGCCACGGATCCCCGCCGCGCTCACGACTCCCGCGGCACGAGCCCGGGTGGGTGTCTCGTGCCGCGTGCGTCTTTGGAAGCGTTGAGAGGCCGAGGCCGAGCCAAAGCCGTGCGGGGCACACAGGCCTCGGTTGCTCTGCTAGTTTTGTCGTTTTAATCATTAACAAAACACGGAGGCCCGCGACAAGCCGTCGTGCAAGTCAAGTCCACGGATCGACACGTTGCGAAGATCCGTGCCGACGCAACTGAGCCGTAGAGAAGAGATGGGGGGTGGAAGGGGGGGGCCTCACTGCCCCAGCTGAGCAAAGCCATCAGGATGGGGGGTGGGAGGGGTGGGCGCTCATCTCTGTGTTCAACTCTAGCGGTGGGAGCAGCAGCGCCGACTGGGCGGGCGGGTGAGTGCTGGTACCTGGGCGCGGGCTGTGTGGCTGGCGCGGCGCCGGCCTCCGCGGAGGGCCGGCTGGCGGGCGGTGCGGCCGCCACGGGGGCTGGCGCCGCTGGTTCCTGCGTGGCGGCGGGTGCAGCGGCGGCGGCGCTGCTGCTGGTGCTGCTGCTGGTGGCACCGCTGGTCTGAGCTCCTGCCGCGCCCTTGCCCTGCACACGGCGGCAGCGCGTGTCAGCGGCGCAAGCCGTGCCGCCGGGCGCTGCTGGCGCAGGTGGCCTGTGTCCACAATCAGGATCTTTATTTCTAGTGGAGGAATCCCATGAGCTGTGGAGCTCTTTCTAACAGATGTCCAGTCAGGGCACCGGGTCACAACGTAGCAACAACACAAAAGCACGATAGGGATGCAAAATGAAAAGGTGAACAAATCGCTTTAAAAAATAATAATTAAACTATTTTTATCTTACCAGGTAAGGCCCACTTTGTCAGAAGCGATCTGGCCACAAATGATAGCGCAACCAAGTGGCTCGTCATCGTGTGGAAATTTAAAGTAGCAGCCAAATAGGCGAAACGCATGCTTGTTGATTCGAGATGCGGAGGTAAAAAAATGGGGCCAGAGAAAAATCCACGCGACCACAGGAGAGAGAGACGCAGACTCCAAATATACAGCAGCAGCAGGCAATCGTCAGGGTCGAACCCACGACCTCCTGTAGACCAGGCGAGGTAGCTAACATCTCCTAGCCACCGTGATTATGATGAGAGAGACGCAGACTCCAAATATACAGCAGCAGCAGGCATCGTTGAACCCACGACCTCCTGCGTACCAGGCGAAGTAGCTAACATCTCCTAGCCATCGTGGCAACCCCCATTTCCCGATGCACGGGGTCACGATTCACGCGAAACGATTTACAATTATTATCGTGATTTGAAGCTTTCGTGACTGCAGGATAATCCATACTCGTTGGTTCTTTCGGTAAAGTCACGTCGGTCGAAATAAAAAAATCACGACGTAGCATCGTTGAGTCTCCGCGCCAGCGCTTCTTGCGAACAAGCGACGCTACTCCAAACCGCAGCGCGACGCGACACCATCGCGAGCCCGTCGCCGCGGCGATGAGCCGCCCCTCTTACCACCATGACGACCACGAAGTTCTTGTCGTCGATCTTGTACTCCCTGAGCGTCGACTCGTCGTTCAGGATCTTGCCTGTGGGCACAGCGCGGGGGGCGGGGGGGGGGGGCAACGCTCAGCAACCGTACGGCTTTGTGCTGCGAAAGAGCCGTTGCACGAAACGTCGGCCATCATATACTTTTCTTGGCACTTGCTGGCTACGTACGGCGTGAAAGAAGCTCAACATGCACACTGTCATTGACGAATGCGTACGAGTTAAACTATAAACTACTTTTCATTTCGATTTAAAGCTTTCGTGACTGCAGGGATTCATCTTCTTGGTTCTTTCGGTAAAGTCACGTGACTTTACCGAAAGAACCAAGAAGATGAACTACTTTTTATTTGACCAGGTAAGGCCCCACTGAACTACGTAGTTCTGTTTCAGAAGTGACCAGCCCACAACCGATAGCTCAACAAAGTGGCTTGTCGCGTGGAAATAGAAACCACCGCCAAACGCTCTAAACGCGTGGCGATGTTGATTCTAAACGTGCAGGGGAAAACAGGAGGACCCGGAGAAAAATCCACGCGACCACGGGGAGAGAGAGAGAGACACGCAAACTCAAAATACACAGCAGCAGCAGCAGGCGTCAGGGTCTGGACGGAACAGTTCCCAATTGTGCAATTTGCAGTGGAGTGCAAAACGTTTAACTAAATTTGAAACGCGATGCTGGCACACGGCGGCCGACCTTTGCGCGTGGCGTCACGGGATCTTTAAACGTCCGCTGCGAAGCCGACGGCGTGTGGCGTTTTCACGGTGAATGCACCGCACCGCCGTTATAACAAGGGCGGCCTATCGGATCCGAACCGCAAACCTCCGCCACAAGCGCATGTGAACTGTGTCCCGATTCAGCTTCGAGATCAACGCTGGACATTGTTCAGATCATTGAGATGAAGACCTGCAGCGACTGAAACATGTCTTTGTGCCAACAAGGCTGAACCGATGTCCCCCTCACGCCACGCGGCGCTTTCTGGTCCGTTCATTTCCATTGCCAATCAGTTCTGGGGCCGGCCATCCGGGCTGAGCACGCATTCTGCCCGTTCCTCGCTTAGAGCTCCCCTCCCCTCCTCCCCAGGGCCCCTCCTCCACTTCCTCCCTCTTCAACCCCCCCGTCCGTCGTCACCTGCAGCGTGATGCCCCAAGTGCCCCCTCAACATCGCCGCTCCTCAACCCCCCCACCCCACCTCACTCCGTGCCACTGCCAGCGCAAGCCCAGCTGCCGAGCGCGCCGATGTGCAGGCCGCGTTCTTTCGGTAAAGTCACGTCGGTGAAAATAAAATCAAATAAAAATGAAAACAACTCAGTTAAATCACGACGTTTCGGAGGCAACACGAGCCCCCGACATGAGGCGGGACAACCGCAGCAAAAACACGTTCACCCACGTGATCCATGCAGTCACGGAAACTCGTGTGTGTGTGTGTGTGTGCTGAACTTCATTCACACCATACATAGCCCAACCGCGCTAAGCGGAGGATTGTGGCCAACTCATGTCCGTCTTGGGGAGGTCCTGCTGTGTGCTCATGTGTCGCGCACGAGGCGGTTACCCACGCAAGCAGCGGTTACCCACACACGAGGTGGTTACCCACGCAAGCAGTGGTTACCCGCGCGGGAGGCGGTTACCTGCGTAAATTAACTTGAGCCCCGAGGCCGGGAAGGCGTCTGCTCCCTTCTCTGCCTCGATCTTCTCCTTGAAGCCCTTCACCTGCAGCGCACGAGAAGAGCCCCACAGACAAAGATCCCCCGTGTAGCCTCAAGTGACCGTTGGGGCAAGTGCCGTGAGCGAGCAGCACCTAATGAAGTGGCAATGTACACGACACACCGCACCGGATACTCATTTGAGGCTCAGTCGACTCAGGGGAGGAGACCCAGGACCGGTTCGGATAAGCGCCACTGTGGTGTTGGCGTGAACGGGAATCGAACTCGGGTCGCCGGGTTCGTAGCGCTAAACTACCGTCACACTTCCACTAACAACAACAACTAAGTGGTGGTGACGTCACCACGGCGCTTGTGCCAGGCCATGTGCACGTTGAGGCCAACCCCAACCCCCACACACAGACTGACAGACACCCACACACAGACACCCACACACAGACACCCACACACAGACACACAGACACCCACACACACAAAGACACACACAAACACACACACACAGACACCCACACACAGACAGACACCCACACACAGACACACAGACACCCACACACACACAGACACACACAGACACACACACACAGACACCCACACACAGACACACACAGACACAGACAAACACACACACACAGACACCCACACACAGACACCCACACACACACAGACACCCACACACAGACACCCACACACAGACACAGACAAACACACACACACAGACACCCACACACAGACACCCACACACACACAGACACCCACACACAGACACCCACACACAGACACAGACAAACACACACACACAGACACCCACACACAGACAACACCCTCCCACTCAACGCCCGCGGAATCGATCCGTCACGGAGTTCTAACTCAGCCTCCGTCGACGCCCCAACGGCTCAACCCCAACGGTTCAACCCAGCAACTCAACCCACCAACTCAACCCACCAACTCAACGCACCAACTCAACTCACCAACTCAACCCACTGGGTCAACCCACCAACTCACCAACTCAACCCACCAACTCAACCCACCGGGTCAACCCACCAACTCAACTCACCAACTCGACCCCACCGGTTCACACACGTCCCCCACTGCCTCCGAGCTGCCCGTTGCCAACGCTAACGTCACTTGCAGTTCCACTTAGACTCGTGCGAGCTTCATTGCCCGGCTTGGATCAATACACACGGCCTACGCGGAGGGTTGGGGGGGGGGTGACGTCAGCAGGCACACTGCGTGACGCTGCCGCATGCAGGTGACGTCACAGGTGTGACGTCACAGATATAGTTTGCACGCACGTGAGCGGTGACGTCACAGATGTGACGTCACAGATATATTTTGCACGCAAGTGAGCGGTGACGTCACAGATGTGACGTCACCGCTCACTTGCGTGCAAAATATATCCATTATTGCGCCCACCCAACTCCCCCCAAAAAACAAAAGTGTACTTTTAGACTTTTTTCATTGTGTCCAGTCTAGAAGCTACCCACATGGAAAATGTAAAGTTTGTTGCATGTCATGAAGTACGCTAAACATTTCGAACAGACACACATATTCACAAATTTCCCTTTAATAGTAGGTTTTTACCCTTTAAATTAGTACAAAACTGACACCTTTATACAAGGCATCATGTTTGCAATAACCACAACACAAGTAGTCAAAATGCAAACAAAAAGAAAACAACTCTGATGATGATAATGATATGCACTGTCCTTGAAGTTGATTGGTCCACACCCGCGTCATCTGGTCCAACACGGATGGAGACTAAGCTCTAAGGAAAGCCGAGGGCAAGCCAGGAGACCTCGCCGCGATGGCCGGCTTGCAGGAGCGTCCAACACGACGATTGCGTTTTGTCGACAGGAGAAATGGTGAAATGAACGCAAAGCATGCAATGTGGCTGTTACTCAACGTGTCGCGGCCTCCTGCCAACACACACATCGGGCCCAGCATCTCACAACTCCATTATCGCTCCTCCTGCTAACGGTTGCTGCCTCCTCGCAGCGAGAAGCTCTCAACCCTTGAGCCCAGGGGGTTGTGACTGGTACAACCTGGGGGGGGGAGGGGGGGGGGAGTGCCACGTGTGTCCACCACGGACGAGCGTCCACCCACAGACACCCCTCATATTCATTTTACAATCCGTAGATGTTTCATACCGCACGGCTGAGCCCTGTTCAATGGCCGTTGACCCATTCAACGCTGCAACGGCTGCACTGCTATCACACAGATCTGTGATCTCGAGGTTACAGGCTTCAGAGAAAACGTTGGTAGCAGTCGTAACCCTGAGAGGTACCGACGAGACAGTTTTTGGCAAATGGCTCGAGGGCTATTTGAGGGTGTGAATCGCGCGAATGGTGATGATGGATTCTCGTTCGGTTCCTCACACCTGCCCAGGCCACTTGCCCGTGGGAGTGGCCACACTTGCCCTTTGACCCCGCCCTGAAGGTCACGTGGTGGTTAATAACTCCAGCCAAAAAAACATATCGCAAAACCCCGTCCTCAAACACAAACCCAGCCGCAACCCCAAATCACAGACCACTATCACAGCGACAAACACAACTCTATCCATAGCCCTAAACACAACCCAAAGCCAACTCAATCAACCAACTGGCCAACCTCACTCCCCCCCACTCCAGTTTCAGTCCAAGCTCAGCCCCCCAAACACAGAGAGAGAAACACAACCCCCAATCCACCTCCATCCCAAACCCAAACAACATCCTCACTGCAACATCACGCGTCCCTTCCACGGTGGCAACCTTCACTCAAAACCTCAACCACAACCCTGACCCCAAGCACAGCGCAACCACAACCACAACCCTTGACCCCAAGCACAACGCAACCACAACCCTGACTCCAAGCACAACGCAGCCACAACCACAACCCTTGACCCCAAGCACAACGCAACCACAACCCTGACCCCAAGCACAACGCAACCACAACCACAACCCTTGACCCCAAGCACAACGCAACCACAACCCTGACTCCAAGCACAACGCAGCCACAACCACAACCCTTGACCCCAAACACAACGCAACCACAACCACAACCCTTGACCCCAAACACAAGGGGGCATTGCGTCGTTCTGCATCGTTCTGCGTCGTTCTGCGTCGTTCTGGGTGACCAGAGTCTGCACCGCAGCCACGGCTGGAGACTTTTACTCTCCGGATCTTTGGGTAAAAGTCACGGAGGTACAAAATTAAAATAAATGACGACGTTTCGGGCGCAACGCAAGATGACAGACGCTTGTGCTGCGCCCGAAACGTCGTGATTTATTTCGTTTCATACCAAACGTGACTTTACCGAAAGAGAAATAATAAAATAATTCTCACGACGTTTCGGCCACAACGCAAGCAGCCGTCCTCAGGTGAAGAAACAGAGCTGTCGGAAAGACAGCGTCCTAATGAACACCGCTAAGCTTGGCAGCGTATATTTAAGCTGGGTGGGAGGAGCAGAGCGCCTTGACAAAGGGAGTTTACATATCAACAGAGGAATTTAGCTGTCTATCCAACAGCTCTGTTCTTCACCTGAGGACGGCTGCTTGTGTTGTGGCCGAAACGTCGTGATAATTTTATCGTTTTATTTTTGTTTTATTATTTCCCTTCTACGTGACTTTACCGAACGATCCAAGAATATGAATCCCTGCAGTCACGAAAGCTTCAAACCACGACTGGAGGCTTGTTTTCATTTCTCCATTCGTGCATCATCAGCGAGCACCCACAACTGGTTGGTGCTGTGGGCGATGCGGTTTGGGGTGTAAGATCAAACCCCAGCGATGGTCTGCGTTGGGTCTTCCAGCGGATAAGGGAAGAAGATGTGTCCTCCTACCGCTCCATCGTACACACCGCAGGACCGGGTCCTACAGCGGACGACCATCAGAGCCCACTCCGTTCAACAACAATAACAACAACGGCACTCAAACCCCCTCTTCTCTCTCCGTCGCAAAACACAAGGGGGTAGAAAAAAAAAAACCTTCCTTCTCAGAAAATGCCATTTAAAAATAAACACCGCTCTGGGTAATAAATAGTATAAATAGCCGGGCTGGAATTGGTGAAACGGAATGTAAACACCTCTTGGCAAAAACCAAAAAAAATGTAAAATGAAAACTCCGTGGCACATGCGTACAAACCCCAGCTATAATTTGACAGGCAACAGTTATAATAGCGAACACCCAAGAGTTGAGATGAGTTGAATAAGCCTGAGCACAACTGGAAATAAACGTAAGACTCGTTTAAAAGAGACGCGGGCAGCATTTGCACGTCCATCTGTGCATGTCTGACGCACCGCGCGGTGGCGAATGACACTAAAAGTAGACGAAATTTTCTGTCTAACCAAGCAAGGGCCACTAAGCTACGTGGCCATCAGAAACGACGGCTCAACGCAGCGTGGTTCATTACTGCGTGGACATTTAGATCGGCCAAATTCTCTAAAACGCATGCTGGCGTTGATGTTGATGTCGATTCTAAATGTGGAGGGAAAGTCCGGAGGAGCCGGAGACAAAATCCACGCGACCACGGGGAGAGAGACGCAGACTCCAAATCTACAGCAGCAGCAGCAGGCATCGTCAGGGTGGGGATGGAAGCCACGACCTCCTGTATACCAGGCGAGGTAGTCAACATCTCCTGGCCACCGTGATGATGATTATGAGAGACCCTGACTCATATACAGCAGCAGCAGGCATCGTCAGGGTCGGGATGGAACCCACTACCTCCTGTATACCAGGCGAGGTAGTCAACATCTCATAGCCACCGTGATGATGAGAGACACAGACCCAAATTATACAGCAGCAGCAGGCACCGTCAGTTGGGATCGAGCCCACGACCTCCTGTAGACCAGGCGAGGTAGTCAACATCTCATAGCCACCGTGGTACCCATACTACGTTAGAGCGCCACGAATCAGTGAGTGTAGTGAGTGTGAGGTGAGTGTGTGGTGAGTGTATGGTGAGAGTGTGGTGAGTGTGTGTGGTGAGTGTGTGTGGTGAGTGTGAGGTGAGTGTGTGGTGAGTGTGTGGTGAGTGTATGGTGAGAGTGTGGTGAGTGTGTGTGGTGAGTGTGTGTGGTGAGTGAGTGGTGAGTGTGTGGTGAGTGTGGTTAGTGTGTGGTGAGTGTGTGGTGAGTGTATGGTGAGTGTGTGGTGAGAGTATGGTGAGTGTGTGGTGAGAGTATGGTGAGTGTGTGTGGTGAGTGAGTGTGGTGAGTGAGTGGTGAGTGTGTGTGGTGAGTGTGGTGAGAGTGTGGTGAGAGTGTGGTAAGTGTGTGGTGAGTGTGTGTGGTGAGTGTGTGTGGTGAGTGTGTGGTGAGTGAGTGTGGTGAGTGTGGTGAGTGTGTGGTGAGTGTGTGGTGAGTGTGTGGTGAGTGAGTGTGGTGAGTGGTGAGTGTGTAGTGAGTGTGGTGAGTGAGTGGTGAGTGTGTGGTGAGTGTGCGGTGAGTGTGCGGTGAGTGTGGTGAGTGTGTGGTGAGTGTGTGGTGAGTGTGGGGTGAGTGTGTGGTGAGTGTGTGGTGAGTGTGCGGTGAGTGTGAGGTGAGTGAGGTGAGTGTGTGGTGAGTGTGAGGTGAGTGAGGTGAGTGTGTGATGAGTGTGTAGTGAGTGTGGTGAGTGTGTGATGAGTGTGTGGTGTGTGGTGAGTGTGAGGTGAGTGAGGTGAGTGTGGTGAGTGTGTGGTGAGGGTGAGTTGAGTGAGGTGAGTGTGGTGTGTGGTGAGTGTGTGGTGAGTGAGGTGAATGTGGTGAGTGTATGGTGAGTGAGTGGTGAGTGTGTGGTGTGTGGTGAGTTAGGTGAGTGTCACGTGGTGAGTGGTGAGTGTGTCACGTGGTGAGTGGTGAGTGTGTCACGTGGTGGGTGTGTCACGTGGTGAGTGTGTCACGTGGTGAGTCGTGAGTGGTGAGTGTGTCACGTGGTGGTGAGTGTGTCACGTGGTGAGTGTGTCACGTGGTGGTGAGTGGTAAGTGTGTCACGTGGTGAGTGGTGAGTGTGTCACGTGGTGAGTGAGTGGTGAGTGTGTCACGTGGTGAGTGTGAAACTTGTTCGCAGGCCCCACCGTCTCATCGGGGTCGGCGTCCACCCTGAATGTGGTGAGTGTGTCACGTGGTGAGTGAGTGGTGAGTGTGTCACGTGGTGAGTGGTGAGTGTGTCACGTGGTGGTGAGTGGTGAGTGTGTCACGTGGTGAGTGAGTGGTGAGTGTGTCACGTGGTGAGTGGTGAGTGTGTCACGTGGTGGTGAGTGGTGAGTGTGTCACGTGGTGAGTGGTGAGTGTGTCACGTGGTGAGTGAGTGGTGTGTCACGTGGTGAGTGTGTCACGTGGTGGTGAGTGGTGAGTGTGTCACGTGGTGAGTGGTGAGTGTGTCACGTGGTGAGTGTGTAACTTGTTCGCAGGCCCCACCGTCTCATCGGGGTCGGCGTCCACCCTGAATGTGGTGAGTGTGTCACGTGGTGAGTGAGTGGTGAGTGTGTCACGTGGTGAGTGGTGAGTGTGTCACGTGGTGGTGAGTGGTGAGTGTGTCACGTGGTGAGTGGTGAGTGTGTCACGTGGTGGTGAGTGGTGAGTGTGTCACGTGGTGAGTGAGTGGGTGAGTGTGTCACGTGGTTGAGTGGTGAGTGTGTCACGTGGTGGTGAGTGGTGAGTGTGTCACGTGGTGAGTGGTGAGTGTGTCACGTGGTGAGTGAGTGGTGTGTCACGTGGTGAGTGAGTGGTGTGTCACGTGGTGAGTGTGTCACGTGGTGGTGAGTGGTGAGTGTGTCACGTGGTGAGTGGTGAGTGTGTCACGTGGTGAGTGTGTAACTTGTTCGCAGGCCCCACCGTCTCATCGGGGTCGGCGTCCACCCTGAATGTGGTGAGTGTGTCACGTGGTGGTGAGTGGTGAGTGTGTCACGTGGTGGTGAGTGGTGAGTGTGTCACGTGGTGAGTGAGTGGTGAGTGTGTCACGTGGTGAGTGGTGAGTGTGTCACGTGGTGGTGAGTGGTGAGTGTGTCACGTGGTGAGTGAGTGGTGAGTGTGTCACGTGGTGGTGAGTGGTGAGTGTGTCACGTGGTGAGTGGTGAGTGTGTCACGTGGTGAGTGAGTGGTGTGTCACGTGGTGAGTGAGTGGTGAGTGTGTCACGTGGTGAGTGGTGAGTGTGTCACGTGGTGGTGAGTGGTGAGTGTGTCACGTGGTGAGTGAGTGGTGAGTGTGTCACGTGGTGGTGAGTGGTGAGTGTGTCACGTGGTGAGTGTGTAACTTGTTCGCAGGCCCCACCGTCTCATCGGGGTCGGCGTCCACCCTGAATGTGGTGAGTGTGTCACGTGGTGGTGAGTGGTGAGTGTGTCACGTGGTGAGTGAGTGGTGAGTGTGTCACGTGGTGGTGAGTGGTGAGTGTGTCACGTGGTGAGTGAGTGGTGAGTGTGTCACGTGGTGAGTGTGTAACTTGTTCGCAGGCCCCACCGTCTCATCGGGGTCGGCGTCCACCCTGAATGTGGTGAGTGTGTCACGTGGTGAGTGGTGAGTGTGTCACGTGGTGAGTGTGTAACTTGTTCGCAGGCCCCACCGTCTCATCGGGGTCGGCGTCCACCCTGAATGTCTGCTGCTGCAGCGTCTTGAGCGTGATGAGCATGGCGAGCGGCCTTGCGCGAGCCGACGACGAGGTGACGGTGGAGGAGGTGGTGAGGAGGGTGAGGAGGTGGTGAGGTGAGGGTGGTGAGGTGAGGGTGGTGAGGTGAGGTGGTGAGGAGAAGGCCTCTGGCGGGTGCCAAGCGGAGACTCCTGACTCACTGTGCCGCGCATGCGCACTCGGGGGTGGGGGCGTTAACTTCGCGTCCCGGCGCTGCATGTCAGGTGAGAGGGATTTTTTCCCTCCGGATTTAAATCGAAATTAAAATTGGTCAATATTCTGTGTTTCTTTCGGTAAAGTCGCGTAGCTAGAAAGAATGATAATGAAAATGAAGTGATTACAAATATCACGGCGTTTCGATCGCAACACCAGCGGTCGAAATGTCGTGATGTTTTTTTTAACTTTATTTTTATTATTAAAGAACCACAGAATATGAATTCCCACTGTCACGAAAATTTGAAGTCAAAATTAAAAATTAAATTTTTTTATCTCAATATTAACAAATATTGATATGAACATAAAATGTAAATAAGTATTTGTCTGCATATTCATATCAATATTTATCTGAATGTTTATTTGTATAAATAGGAAATATTTATATAAATAAGTATCTGTTTATTGCTATAAATATGTATCTGAAGGGTTATTTACATAAATAAAAATGGTTGTTTATTCATATAAATATGTATTTCAATGTTCATTCATATAAATATGTATCTGCATACTTATTTATAGCTGGGGGGAAGAATCTGATGAGCTATAAGAAAGATGAACAAATCACACAGACAACAACTACACCACCACAGACCCGTCAACCCCTTATCAGATCTTATTGATCACCCCGTGCCTCTGATAAATCTCAACGTTCATCCGACAAAGTTCCATCACAAGGGAGAAACACAAACGCAGAGACACATTTTGTTAGGCCGATTGAAACGGCTGTCTGCCCGATGCGACCTGAAAACTCAATTTCGCTGCGCAAGAATTACGGCTAAACCGTAGAGGTCGACAGCTCTGAAACCATCCCAGTCCTACCAGCAAGCCCCCACTGAGGCTATTAACTTATATCGTGATTTGAAGCTTTCGTGACTGCTTCTTTCGGTAAAGTCACATCGGTAGACAAATCATAGATCACGACGTTTCGATCGCAACGCCAACTTCAGCAGTTTTCTCTTGATGTGGGTGTCCCACCTGATGACGATTGCCTGCGTTGCGATCGAAACGTCGTATCGATAACACTGGTCAACAAAAAATAAAATTCTCACCTGGACTTTTGCAGCTGTTCTAATTTCAAGGTGCTGGTTCCAAATCTGATCTCAGATTTGCTCTATCACATCTCATTTTATGCTATCGACATACCCCATTTTCATTGATTTACCCAAAATTAACTCTGTCACTTATGATTGCAAGTTGTTGCGAGTCAGTGACTGCTTTAGTGTTAAAATATGGTGCTGTATTTTTAGGATAGTGTGTTTATAATATCATTTTATGTAGATATCCACATTTATTTAATATTTTTATTCTGCAGTTTTTTTTTAAATGCAATATTTTATATCTCAAAAACCTGATGTGATAGACAAAAACTGATGCCAGATTTGGAATCAGCACCCCAAATTACATTAAAACCGTTGGAATACCTTATGCCAGAAAAGTGTGTTGACCAGTGTTATATTTCGACCTACGTGACTTTACCGAAAGAACCAAAGAGCTATTAAGTCATTGTTTTTTATTTCAGAAGCCAACAAAAGTGGCCGACCATCATTTTGGACATTTCTAGCGGCGAAATGGAACCATTCGTGATTCGAAGCGTCCGTGACTTTCGCTAAAAGTCACGTGGACAAGAGAAAACAGGACGCTTCGGTCGCAACACCACAAGCGTCCGTCTTCAGGGAGAAAGAACCAGAGAGAAGATGGAACCAGGTTTGTGCGAGATGCAATAGCCGGTTGACGAGCTGGAGGTAGACCCACAAGGGTGACAATTGGTGGACAACATCAATGGGTGGACGAGTCTCACGCTGCAGCAGCAGACAATGGGGATTGCAGAAGACGCGAGAAGTCAGTGGCGGAGGATGTCCCACGGTGTGGCCAGACCTCGCATCCAGGACGGCTGGAGACGGGACAAGGGGCTGGGTGCGGGGGAGGGGCTGGGTGGGGAGGGTGGGGAGGGGCTGGGTGGGGGGGGGTGGGGAGGGGCTGGGTGGGGAGGGTGGGGAGGGTGGGAAGGGGCTGGGTGGGGAGGGGCTGGGTGGGGAGGGTGTGGCTGGGTGGGGGTGGGAGCGGTTGCGCTGGGTGGGGAGGGGCTGGTCACCCCGTGGTGCCCTTATAAAACTCAACGTTTAACCTACTCACGCCGGCTTGTGCCCGCCCTCACAGTCGGGCATATTTGCGGAATACACCACGCCGCCGTTGACCCTGCAGGCCATTGACCGAGCAACCCAACGTTCCTACCAGCTCCCTCCGCAGGAATGTGTTTTAATGTCCTGTGCATCCCCTAGGGGGCCGGCCATAAATGACGTCACGCACCTAGGGGAGGGGGGGGGGTCAGACATTTGTGACGATGTGTGACGAGGGGGGGGGGGGTGAGAAATGTGACGTTACATCAAAATGCGCAACTTTAAATAAATATAGACACGTTCTACTTAATTAAATAGACTTTTTAATGTTTTCTCCTACAACATCAGAGTGCAGCGCCACATTAGAAACGCACTACAATGACAATAGTTTAAAGCGATTTGAAGCCTGTTTTATTTTTTTAAATGGAAATATGTTTTTTTGTGGGGGGGGGGGGGGCAGAGCTTTGTGACGTCATATTTGAGAGGGGGGGTTCTGACTTGTGACGCCGTGTGACGAGGGGGGGGGGGTCAAAAATCCTCCAAAATCGCGTGACGTAATTTATGGACGGCCCCTAGGTTGACTCGGCCTTGTGTCAACCGCCAGCTCTGTGGGGCTGAATGTGGTCGGTCTTGGTACTGGTAACACCGCCTCCACACGCGCATTAGTGATAGGGTTTTACCCTTTTACCTGGCAACAAAACTGACACCTTTATACAAGGGATCATGTTTGCATTAACCACAACGCTTGCGGTCAAAATGCAAACAAAAAACACAGCTCTGATAATGTGTGAACTGTGCTTGAACTTGATTGGTCCACACCCGAGACGGCTTTTCTTAGAGCCTAGTCTCACGTGGTGTTGGACCAGATGACGCCAACTTAAAGACAACGCACCATCAGAGTATTGCTGGCGTTAGTGAATCGTTGACAGCACTTGCCCCAACAGTCTCCACGGGCTCTCGGGAGAGAGATCTGTGTGCGCGTGTGAACAGAATTCGACTTGCATCAACAACCTCACCCCCAACTCACCACTCCACACACCAACTCACCAACTCACCACTCCTCAACTCACCACTCCACACACCTCCCCCAACTCACCACTCCACACACCTCCCCCAACTCACCACTCCACACACCTCCCCCAACTCACCACTCCACACACCTCCCCCAACTCCCCACTCCACACACCTCCCCCAACTCACCACTCCACACACCTCCCCCAACTCACCACCCAACACACCTCCCCCAACTCACCACTCCACACACCTCCCCCAAATCACCACTCCACACACCTCCCACAACTCACCACCCAACACACCTCCCCCAACTCACCACTCCATACACCTCCCCCAACTCACCACTCCACACACCTCCCACAACTCACCACCCAACACACTTCCCCAACTCACCACTCCCCCAACTCACCACTCCCCAACTCACCACTCCACACACCACTCCCCAACTCACCACCCCCAACTGACCACTCAACACACCGCCCCCCAACAACCACTCCACACACCTCACCAACTCACCACTCCACACACCACTCCCCAACTCACCACCACACACACCTCACCAACTCACCACTCCACACACCACTCCCCAACTCACCACCACACACACCTCCCCAACTCACCACCCAACACGCCTCACCAACTCACCACCCCACACACCACTCACCCACTCACGACTCCACAGGCCTCCGCTAGGACACCACTCCAAACACCGTGCCGAGACCCAATGCGGGACTCACCCACATTGGCACGCGTCCTGCCATCATCAAGTGCGGACCCATCGCACCGCACGGCTCCCACGTCGCCTCAAATGGAACACCGCGCGGCACTTCGACTCTCGCCGAGGCCACGGAGACTCACGCAACCAGCCCGTGCAAGGGGCAGCAGCAGCAGGATGACAAGCGGCAAGTCTTTTTTTGTGACTTATTCAGAAGCCACACTGAGTCACACGACTCTTTTTGAGGAGGGATCCTGCCAGTGGGTTCTTGCTCTGCGATATTTTCATACAATGAATGAGCGGTTTATACTTGTGGGGAGGAAAATAGAACACTCGTGAGAAAACCCGCACGTGACGCAAGGGAGCAACACTCGATCCCCGTGCAGATGGTGATGGCAGTTTCTCAAGATTTGTGCGATCCACCTACCCTCGCCTCCAATGTTGGATTCCAGGCGTGCTACCACCACCACCGCCCGGCTAAGGGGAGACGCAGTCATCGACTTACGAACACAATTCGTTCCTGAGCCATGTTAGTAAGTCCACCGGTTTGTAAGTGGAAAGACCATAATGCAACGTGTTTAAACGCCCATAGGCCAGTGTTGTTAAGTGTTGCGGTTGAACAAGCATTGTTCAGCTTATAAGAACATTGTACATTTTAAGTCGATGTTATTTTGTATATTTCATGTCAGCCGGTTCGTAAGTACGGGTGTTCACGAGTCGAAGACTGCCCGCACTTGAACAGCAGTCTCGGCCAAACATCAGACGCGCGTACAAAACTCTGCGAGGCCTTCAAGACGTGAGCACAGCAAGTTTAGATTTTTATTCACGCATTTCTCTGTGGTGTCCGAGCCCTGACCCCGCCACGTGAACCTATCGACGGCGGCTGTACCCCTCCACCAGCCCCTTCTACACGGCAGCAGGCCAGACAGTTTTTAGTGAAACGGCTGCATCAAAAACAAATCTAATCTACTCAATCTCCTGGTTACACCAGCCCACAGGGGATTATTGTGTCCGTCGTGCAGGGAAGGGCTGGGTGGGGAGGTTGGGGCTGGGTGGGGCTGGGTGGGGAGGGGCTGGTCACCCCGTGGTGCCCTTATAAAACTCAACGTTTAACCTACTCACGCCGGCTTGTGCCCGCCCTCACAGTCGGGCATATTTGCGGAAAACACCACACCGCCGTTGACCCTGGCCATTGACCGAGCAACCCAACGTTCCTACCAGCTCCCTCCGCAGGAATGTGTTAAATTGGCCAGTATCCTGTATAGTTATCACCAGGTAATCATGGGAGATACGATGGTTTTGGAAGGCCTTCATCCAGCGGGGGATAGACCTTGGCTGATTATGCTGAGAGCGAGGACGATTGACTCGTTGAGTACAACTCTGTTGAAGGGGGGTGAAGCAATGCAGAGCACATGCGATATACGGTCGGAACAAACTCATACAGGATGATGCCATTAACGCAGACATTCTGAATGCAAAGCAACAATAATTTACAAATGTTAAAAGGCGCATTTCATCCGTAAATCTCAATGCGCCCAAATGGTAAAAACAAAACCCACAATTGTAACGTACACAACATAATTTAATACACCAGTGGGACAACAAGTTTCGAGCGGTTTATATCGGTGACAAGAACCAATTCTCGTACGGGACTGAGTGCGATGCGAATCATACGAAACGCACACTAAAGAGTAACACATCTAACGTGTGTGCGTGTATACACCAGGGACGTGCGGTCAGGGCAGGCAGGGCAGGCACAGCATCACCTGCCGTACTCCAAAGGAAATAGCTGTTACGAAAAGTAAAAAATAATACACAGAAAATTAAGATTTTTCCACTGATCTGTGTTATGAATGTCATTTCTGTACGATTCCAATAATTTTTATAGTCAAAATCGCCAAATTTGCGGAGCTCCGCTGCAAATACAGGAAGAGACGATAGGTGAGGCAGCGACGAGCTCAGCCTCCCCTCTGATTGCGCAACCACTCAGAAACTGGATGGAGCGCGGGCAATAAGCGCGTGCCTGTTACTATCTCTGTGTGTCACCAATGTAATGTTTGTAGACCCCTTAATTTCATGTCCTCGCCTTCCATACTCCAGGTAACTTATTTCACGTACGTGTATACATATGTTTAGGCTCGCTGGTCTCGTCATGAAACTGCAATGAAAAAGCACCAGGGGAGGCAGCTATCACACCTGCCTCAGTGAGGGGGCATGTCTAACACGCCCCCTCTGAGGCCACGCCTCACCGCACGTCACGTGTTGTGGGGAGCGGTGGTGTAGTGGTTAGCACTATGCTGCATTACAAACCTGGCGACCCGGGTTCGATTCCCGCTCACGGCCAACACCGGTGACGATCATCTGAACCGTTCCTGGGCCTCCCCTACGTGGACTCAACCTCAAATGTGTACCTGGTGAGATACGTAAACATCGCCACTGGGGAGACAAAGGCGGCCGGGCGTGGTGTTGGCCACCTACCCTCTCGTGTGCCGTGCCGCCCTTCATAGGTGCTCGCTAACAGCACTTGCCCCTACAGTCTGTCAAGGCTATACGGAGGCTCTTTTCTTTGACACGTGTCGTCACGTGTCTGTCGTGTCGATTAAAACCCCCCGGGACACCCTTGCCAACGAGACGTGTCCATCTCGAGGGGTTTATGCAGCCGAAATAGTTCAATAAATATAATAAATAGTCCTAGCCCGACCCCCCCCCCCCCCACGACGCTTTTAAATATAATACGAAGCCACCAGGGTGCTCGAAGCGACCTCAGGCGATCACGATTCAGTAGCACGATCACGATTTGTTTACCGAGGGAAACCTCGCCCGAGTCGCACGCCTCGGTGAAGGCTCTGGCAGGAGAGGGTGGCCGATGTTGCTGCTGCGCGCAAACCCAAGCGAAGTAATTTTGCAAGGTGACTTTTCAGCATTGGGACGATGCTTTGGACAATAGCAGTGAGACTGGTTAGGCTGTGTGGGTTTTTGTTGTTTTAGCTTAGGGGTCGGGCACAGTTGGGACATTGCGTCTCATTCTCGTGTCCGACTGCCTGCCACTCTCGTGCACATGACACGAGGCCTAGTCGGTACCCCCCTCGCGAGGCCATGCCAATGTAGGCTGAACCTCTTTCGCACCATACAGAGCCAGCCATGCTAATCGGAGGTGAGGAGACACGGGTGAGTGAGGGGATGAGTGAGGGGGTGGGTGAGGGGGTGGGTAGGTGAGGTGGTGGATGAAGGTAGGTGAGTGGGTGGGTGAGCGAGGTGGTGAGTGGGTGAGTGAGGGGGTGAGTGAGTGGGTGAGGTGAGTGAGGGGGTGGTTGAGGGGGTGGGTAGGTGAGTGAGGTGGTGAGTGGGTGAGTGGTGAGGGGTGAGTGGGCGAGTGAGTGAGGTGGCGAGTGGGTGGGTGAGGGGTGAGTGGGTGGGTGAGGGGCGAGTGAGGTGAGTGAGGGGGTGAGTGAGTGGGTGAGTGAGTGGGTGAGTGAGGAGAAACGGCTGTACGAATGCGATGGAGACGCTGCTGCTGTCTGCTCGTCTATTCTGCCCCGGAGATTCAGCACTGAACGGCCGTCTCTCCGTGACAGCGCACTTGCTTTTGCACAGATTTCTTTTTCCATTCGGGATACCCCCTCGTACCGCCCCCCTCCTCCTCCCTCCCTCCGTCTCATTCAAGGTGCAGGGGGGGTTCCTCCAGGAGCCAGCAGACGAGGTGCAGTGCTGGGGCTCGTGGTACAGCTGGGGTTGGTGTCTAATCTCGAGTTTTACTGGTAGGAACCTCCTGGTTACACCAGCCCACAGGGGATTATTGTGTCCGTCCGTCGTGCAGGGAGAGCCGGGGTGGGGAGGGTGGGCTGGGTGGGGAGGGGCTGGTCACCCCGTGGTGCCCTTATAAAACTCAACGTTTAACCTACTCACACCAGCTTGTGCCCGCCCTCACAGTCGGGCATATTTGTGGAATACACCACGCCGCCGTTGACCCTGGCCATTGACCGAACATCCCGACGTTCCTACCAGCTCCCTCCGCAGGAATGTGTTATCAGTGTTCTGAACGAGGACATTGAACTTCTCACCACCCAGCCTTGAGTGTTTCGTACGGACCAGACACGGCAGCTATGATCACTAGGACACGGGTCACACGCTACGAGTAGAAAAAACGCACTTCAGGCATCACTCACAGTCTCGCACGGAGCCGCCAGTCAACGCAGGGCATCGCCTGCTCGGTAAAAACAACAAACACCATCACAGCACTGCCACGGCCTACAGCTACTACTACTGCTACGCCTCATTGACAGCGGCCGAGCGGAAACCTCGACCACGGACTACCGCGTCGCATTCCCTCAGACACCCAACGATCATCTTCACAAAGTGCTACGTCGATAAACACGGGACAAGCAACACGGACGACGGAAAGTGCACGTGAGGTTACATTTTGATTGCAGTCAGGGAGGGTTGTATTCCCGCCCCCCTCATCTCAATCTGGGAGTCTTTAACCCAGCAGTGGATTGAGCATGGCCGATTGCTGATGGGATCTCATCTCCTACCGCCGCCTGCACCACGCACGATACTGTGGGAAGACCACAGCGTACACCGCACAGCGTGTGCGCTTGTGAATTTAAATTGCCGAGGTTTCAGCACGGAGCCGATACGGTTGAGAATCCTGGGTTCGGGTCTAGATTTCAACAGCCTCAGCCTGGTCAACAATGACTGCAAAAAAAACCGATTGCATTAAATTAGTTTTTTCTCTCTGGGCTGAATTCCATCTCTTGACCGTCATGCAAAAAACATCTCTAAAGCAGAGCGTGCGGGGAGATGCAGTGCTGCCCCAGTGTGGGTTAAGAGGTCACGTGAAAGTATCACCTTCCTCGGACCGTTCTCACGATGCCCTGCTCTGCGACAATTCCAAATCGGAAAATCGTCATCTCACGACATGATGTGGATAGTGGCTGATAGCACGAGTGGAGATGAGGGCAAAGGAATTCAGACGCACGAATTCTCGCTGGCCTAGCAGAGGACAGACGGCCGATAGGCCTGCTTAGTGCTATGTACACCTGGGCTGCTATGGCAGAGGAATTTGCTGTTCAATTTGGTCTCGGAGACAACAGAGGATGACCAGCTGTTCAACTCGACGGCAACTCAAGAGATTGCATTGACGGTCGTGTACAACCGTGGCGCTGCAAAGCTGCATGCACATCCGAACGATCCGTTGCGCAACCGATCGCACTTTAAATCGTGCAACCTAAATCACCTGGAACTGCTCTGTCCACACCTGGGCGAGCAGTTGCGCAACAAGGACGTGTCATGCCGTGTCCCCTACAGCCCTGTTCGCAAGCGCGCCGAGCAGACCGCCACTTGCAAGCAGAATCTGTTTCGGCTGCAAGCGGCCGGTAGCGCAAACCCGCTCGCAACTGGCAACAGGGATGCCCAAACATTAGCAATGCAGTTGCATGCAACCGAGTTACGCAACAGATGGGTCAGGTGTGGAAGCGCTGTCACAAGACGCAGCCTCGCTGCGGGGAAGTGGGGGGGGGTGTTGGGACCGGCGCGTGAGCTCCACAGTGGCCCACGCCAGCCAGCCGCTGCCTCACGACCTCCCCCTACAGCTCGTCTTTCGAGTGCAAGTCCTCCTCCTTAACCTCATCTTTCTCCTCCTCCTCCACCTCCTCCACCTCCTCCTCTTCCTTCTCGTCGTCATCTTCGTCATCGTCCTCCTCCTCCTCGCTGTCCTCGGCGGGGTCAGGGTCCCGCTTGCTGGGGGTCGCGTCCCCCTCGTCGCCGCCATCGTCGTTGTCACCGTCTTCGCGCTTCCTTCTCTCCTCCTTCATCTTTCTCTCCGCGTCCTGGCGAAGACGAGGACGATGAGATGGGTTCAGTTTTGTTCGCATCATTCACAGACACCGATGGGCTTGAATAACGGGCCGCACGTACCGCTCAACAAGACAGGCTGAGGGCACCGTCCACGTGAGCAAGTACATTTGCTATTTGCGCAATTTATATTGCCGGCCAGGTATGCGCAGCACCTCCGATCAGCTTCCCCCACACCTCCGATTAGCACGGTTGGCTACGTACGGTGCGAAAGAAGTTCAACAAACATACACACAGCGAACGGCTCAAAATCGTAAGGCAGTGAAAAAGAACCCTCATTGAGGGATCGACTCTGCACATGGATTTGGTGGCTCCTCACCCACCTTGGTGAGCCCCCAGGTCTTCTTGGCAACCTCCTCCGCGTATTCCTCATCGTCGGTGACGAGGAAGTTGTCGAATATCGTGCCCGACTTCACCTGCACAGTCGCCGTGTACACGCACACACACACACACACGTGTAACACATTCCTGCGGAGGGAGCTGGTAGGAACGTTGGTTTGCTCGGTCAATGGCCAGGGTCAACGGCGGCGTGGTGTATTCCGCAACTGTGAGGGCGGGTACAAGCCGGCGTGAGTAGGTTAAACGTTGAGTTTTATAAGGGCACACGGGGTAACCAGCCCCTCCCAACCCAGCCCCACCCCTCCCCCCACCCAGCCCCACTCTCCCCCTCCCCTCCCCGCCCCACCCAGCCCCTCCCCACCCTCCCCTCTCCACCCAGCCCCACCCCTCCCATGCACGACGGACACAATAATCCCCTGTGGGCTGGTGTAACCAGGAGGTTCCAACCAGTAAAAGATCCCCCATATAGCCTTAACAGACTGTTGGGGCAAGTGCTGTTAGCAAGCTCGGCACACGAGGGGGTGGGTGGCCAACACCACGCCCAGCCGCCTTTGTCTCCCCAGTAGCGACATTCACACACCGCACCGGGCACTCATCTGAGGCCGAGTTGACCTAGGGGAGGCCCATGACCGGTGCAGATAATCGCCACCGGTGGTGGTCGTGAGCGGGAATTGACCTGGGCTCGCCGGGTTCGTAGCGCAGCGTAGCGCTAACGGTTGCGCGTGCGGACGTGGGGGGGGGGGGCGGTATTGGTCTCACCTGCCAGAGGTCGAGACCCAGCACCCCGATGTTGTCAAAATAGTAAATGTTGGGGTCGGACGCGAAGTCCGGGTTGTCGACCTTGGGGTGGACCCACGTGCCCTTGTAGTCCGGGTTGCTGATCTGCTTGGGTTTCCACTCGCTCTGCGAAACGGGGCAGTCGGACCGTCGGCTACGCACCGGTGGCACGCACCACGCTGCAACACGCCATTCGTGCCAGGCCACTCGCACCAGCGCACCGCCACGCAAATCACACCACTCACACCGCACCGTACGCACCCTAACGACATCACACCATGGTGGTATTAATGGTAGCAGTGGTGGTAATGGCGGCAATGGTGAAAGTGGTGGTGGTGATGGTAGTGGTGGTAGCAGTTGTGGTGAAGGTGGCGGTGGATGATGCGCACACCTTAAAGTCGGGGTTCTCCACCATGGGCGGTTCCCACTCCCCGTCCATTTCGTCGTCCCAATCGTCCGGCTTCTTGGCGTCGGGGTCAGGGATGTGCTCCGGCTGGTCCCAATCCTGCAAAAGATCGGGGGCAGAAGAACAAATTAGTTAAATGCCGCGAGAGGGAAGACGGGAGATGGGAGGTAACAGGAGGAGATACAAACAAGAAGAGAGAAGAACACAGCAGGGGATGGGAGATGTTCGTTGAGATGGGTAGACACAAGAGTGGACTGCAGGACACAGGAGGCAGAGAGACACGTGGAGACACGGCAGGGAGCGGGAGGAGATTGGTAGGAGGGGGGGGTGATGCCGCTCCTGGGTGAGCGACCTCGGGCTTGGTGTCGTGGGGGTCGTCAATGGAGGGCCGCTCATCCCAGTCGTCGGGGCGCACGGCCGCCGGGTCCTCGACCCTCCGTGGGGGCAGCACGGCCCAGTCGTCCTCGAGGCTGCCCGACTCCACGCGATCGCCGTCGATCTTCACCTCGTACGTCTGGTCCGGCCGCAGGACCAGCGTGTAGAGGTGCGTGAACTCGTCGTCCTGCGTGCGCCGCCCCCCCCACACACAGGCACAAGCGCGCGCGGGTCAGTGAACGCGACGTCACGCGCACGCGCCGCGTGGTACGTTGAAGCGTGCGCCGGCGAGCAAATGCAGCGTCCGTGTACGCAAACAACGACACAATTCACCGTCGCGATTCAATTAAGGAATCAATTCTCGTTGGTTTTGTTTCTCAACACCTATTTTGGTCTCATTTGCACGGTTTTGTGCTTTTAATTTGCCTAAATGTAAAGTTAACTTGACTGTGCACGTACAGTTCTTTTGTCAATCCCCATATGGTGCCCATCGTAGGGAGCGATTCGTCTATCGTTCACCACGCTGGTCAGTGAAGTTTGGTGCACGCTGGGAGCATAGACGCAGGAGCAACGTACAGTACAACAACAAGTTCTGCTAAACTGCCCTCTGATACAAAACCTTTCCAGCATGGCGGTTATCGACCAACGTGCTATCTGGCCTCGACTCCATTGAGCTTCCGGATGATATAGTCAGAGACGAGCTTATTTGTTCATCCGGATGAATTTTGCCGGATCAGCCCTTGTAATGGAAACCGAGCCATTGCCGACATGCAGCGGTGTCCATTAGGGTCTGCTCACCCTGCAGCGGATGTCCTTGTTGATGAGGTGGTTCTTGCCCTTGTAGTTGATGATCACGTGCACCTTCTTCGTGCCCGGCCCACAGATGTCCGGGCCTTTGGCGACGAGACAAACAACGGCATCACACTTTAGCGAGCGCCGCGCTTGCTGCGACTCATCCGCTGCAACGATCCGATGGATCTTTGTCACTATTCGGGGTCACGAATCGTCGTTTCGTTTAGGCTTGTGGCGTGCCCGTAGAATGATGCGGCTGCTCGCAAGGTTTTCACCAGGCACGGAAGGATTCACCGTCAATTCGATGATGATTCATTGGCACAGATGTAACATTTAAGATGAAAGACCCCGATGCGCTATGAAGCTGGTGTCCAGCCCATGCTGAGGTTGGCAATGGTGGAAAATTACAGAGGAAGTTATGCAGTTATAGAAATGAAACAATCACACGTCAACTCAATAACACATGAACTCGAACAAAGCAACAGAATATATTTTCGGTTTGACGCCAAGATCGAATTGTTTTGTCTCGTTTGTACCGTCTGCCTTATTCTTTATTTTTAGTCTCGTTACCTTCGAAACATATTAATTTTCTTACATATGTTCAGAGATCATAATTGAGCCTTCGATGGTGTGTGTAGTGAGTTTCAGAATCGCTATCTTAAATAAGGACAGGGCAATTTTCATTCGAATAATACGCTCGTTTACGTTCCGCAACTTATTTTTTTCAATGGAAACCCAGAGATCCGTTACATTTTCTCCAAATAAGAAATCCGCCGGGCCACCAGCGTCCTCACCGAACATGAGGTAGTATCGCGAGTCGCCGTGCATGTCCTGCTGGTCGAGGTCTGCGGGGAAAAGCTTGACGTAGCCGCCGCCGCAGTCGATGTCCTGCTCGTGCTTGACGCTGAACTGCAGCACGAGCGTGCGGCCCTTGTTGCTGAAGGGCGGGAACGCGGCGGAGACGGCGTAGAAGCGCACGTCCTGGCTCGTCTGCAGGCCTGCAAGGGCGGCGCATGCGCGGCGAGTTACGACTCACGACATATTGAGGGTCGTAGTTCGATTCAAGAATGTATTCTTTCGGTGTTGTTTTTACCGCCTCACGTTCAGCTTGTCTTTATTTGTGATGACGACGGTAATGCCGATGATGAACATGGCAACGATGGTGGCGATGATGTGACGATGGCGATGAACGTGACGACCAGGCCCCATGCAGCACTCAAACCTTTGTCTCTCTCTGCGTCGCCATAGAAGGCACCGGCTGAGAGCCTCATTTTTCCATAGTCGGACTTGTGTTGGGACTCTACCCAGCGGGACTGCCATCCCTCTGCATGCGCAACACACACACACACGCGCATCCACATCACCATCATCATCATCAGCGCGTGGCCAATAACAATGCTGGATAAAGGCCTCCTCCCCTAGGCTCTCTCATGGTTTCGCGACGTTGCAATCCACCCAGCAGCACCTGCCCACATAAGCTCATTGAATCTTGATTTGAAGCTTTCGTGACTGCAGGAATCCATACTCTTTGGTTCTCTCGGTAAGGTCACGTAGTTATATTTTATTTTCTACCTACGTAACTTTACCGAAAGCTCATTTAATTCGCTCGATCTCTCTCGGTCGTCACTTGCATCCCGTTGGCTGGGCCGCTCGCCGTAATTCTCGACCACGACGGTCAAGTAAAGACGGAAACTCCGACGGGTTGAAAAGACTCTTGACTCGGTGGCGTACATTTAGCGATCATTCCCACCCACGGCGAGAGCTTTGGCAGGAGCCTCTTGATAATAAGTGATATTTTAGAAAACTAAAAAAAAAACACGCTTTAATGAAATGTACCGTACTAGTAATGGAAGAACTCCACGACTCCAGGAAGTGGCCCCGAAGCTTGCCATAACGTAAGGGGACCGAGGACAATTAGACCCAAGCCGAAACATAACATATAAAAAAAAATGTTTAAAAATATATCTTTTTATTTTTAATGATAGAATATAGTATTGTCATCAGTATGACATAAGTATACCAAGTTTGCAGTCGATACCACATTAGGAAGTGGGTTAGAATTGAGTTACAAGATTTGAGGATACAACAGAGTGAGTGAGTTAATAAAACAGCGTGTAATGATAAAAAAGAGAGGGCTTTTCTGGATAAACAAGCGAAATAATAGTGGCATTAAAATACACTGTACACCATTGGAACCTCCTTTGCCAGTAGCAAAATATGATAATTCTGGCAACAAAACTGACACCTTTTTTACAAGGAGTCATGTTTGCATTGACCACAATACCTGCGGTCGGAATGCAAACAAAAACCACAACTCTGATAATGTGTGAACTGTCCTTGAAATTGATTGGTCCACACCCGAGACAGCTTTTCTTAGAGCCTAGTCTCACATGGTGTTGGATCAGATGACGCCAAAAGGCGCACAACTCAAAGACAATGCACCATCAGAGTATGAGAGCTCGGGGTGAAGCATTTACACCATTGGAACCTCCTTTGCCAGTACTCTGATGGTGCATTGTCTTTGAGTTGTGCACCTTTTGGCGTCATCTGGTCCAACACCATGTGAGACTGGGCTCTAAGAAAAGCTGTCTCGGGTGTGGACCAATCAATTTCAAGGACAGTTCACACATTATCAGAGTTGTGTTTTTTGTTTGCATTCCGACCGCAGGTATTGTGGTCAATGCAAACATGACTCCTTGTAAAAAAAGGTGTCAGTTTTGTTTCCAGATAAAAGGGTAAAAAACCAATTACCATACACTGTACAGGTACTATGCTGTATTTGAGTGTACAATAAGAAACACAACACGGGCCAAATCTTCTCCAATGGCCTAAAATGCTTCGTGTAAACTACCCAATTTATAAACGACATTATTATATCATACAACTCTAATATTGTGCCTCAGTGGGCGATCGCAGGTGAATCAATACGCATATTGATCGAGCACGCTCGTTCACAATTGCGAAGATAAATTTTAATGACGCGTGGACCTGCGTGGAAGAGTAGGCCAATTACTCTCTTAGAGCAGGGCGTGAGTCGGCACTTGCAGGCCTGCGCCTCTAACCCCTCACTAAACCGGGTTAGATAGCGAGAAAACATCGGAATAAACAACAACACAATTTACCAATCACATTTATGATTCCCCGTACGTAGAAGGACGACGTAAACTGCTAAGGAATAACAACAATAAGAACAATAATAATTGTTGTTATTGTGAGGGGATTCGCTCGGGCCCGTTACATCGCACCTGAGGGGATTTAATTGGCGGGAAAACGACGCCGCCGCCTCGGTCAGCACGCGAACAAAGGGCAGCGAGTTAATCGACGAGCGAACGAAGCTATTTGATAACAATCGATCGGTGACCGAATGAATGAATGGACGGACGGACGAGTGCGTGACGCGATCTCACCGCCGTCGCTGAACCTCTCCTCGAAGAAGACCTCGGCCATTGCCCACGACGCCGTGAGCCACACAGTCAGCGCGGCCTTCATCATCGTCGCCGCCGCCGACGACGACAGTAACACTGAGGGCTGAGAACCACAACAATAATTACAACCACCACCACCAGCAGCAGCAGCAGCAACAACCACCACCACCACCGCCGTCAACCACAAACGCGTGACGGCTGCCGCCACACGGACGGCGCAGATTGGCTGCCGTGGCCCCCAACGACAACGCAGTTGATTTCCCAGCGCGGATAAGCATCGCGATTGGATTTACTAGAGCGGATAAGCGGCGGCCGCGACAAGCGCGTTTTATTTCCCAGCGCGGATAAGCATCGCGATTGAATTTACTGGAGCGGATACGCGGCGGCCGCGACAAGCGCGTTTTATTTCCCAGCGCGGATAAGCATCGCGATTGGATTTACTAGAGCGGATACGCGGCGGCCGCGACAAGCGCGTTTTATTTCCCAGCGCGGATAAGCATCGCGATTGGATTTACTGGAGCGGATACGCGGCGGCCGCGACAAGCGTTTTATTTCCCAGTGCGGATAAGCATCGCGATTGGATTTACTGGAGCGGATACGCGGCGGCCGTGAGACGGCGTTAGATTTACTGGCCCGGATAGGCGACGGCGGTACATTTCCTAGCACGGATAAGCGACGTCTGCAGCAGGACGTGAGGCCTGAGGCCGATTTCGTCCCCGCAAATCGCCGTGCAAGCAGCCGTAGCCACCATTCTGTCATTGGCTCATCGATTACTTTACTCATTGCTTCAGGAGCACATGCGATCGATTTATTATTTCCGGTGTCTTCACTCGATTATCTCCAACTGCTCCGATATTCTACCGACTTCTTCCCTATTCCCAGATTTATTCCTTCATTCAAATATTTCACCGCGCTCCATCGAAACAAAGCCCTATGGGGCCGTCCATAAATGACGTCACGCACATAGGGGGGGGGGTGATAAATGTGACGTCACATGAAAATGCGCAACTTTAAATATAGACACGTTCTACTTAATTAAATGTACTTTAATGTTATCTCCTACAACATCAGAGTGCAGCGCCACATTAAATACGCACTACAATGACAATAGTTTAAAGCGATTTGAAGCGTGTTTTATTTTCAAAATGAAAATATGGTTTTGTGGGGGGGGGGGCAGAGCTTTGTGACGTCATATGAGGGGGCGTCTGACTTTGTGACGCCGTGTGACGAGGGGGGTTGGGGGTCAAAAATCGTCCAAAATCGCGTGACGTCATTTATGGACGGCCCCTATGAAGAGAGAGGCTTGTATCAGATCAGCCATCGCACAGACACCGCATCTCTCGGCCCTTTCACATGCGCCTCTGCGGCCGTCTGGAACGCTCTTCCTTCCGATATTCGGAAGCCAGTGGAGCTACAGAACTTTTAAAATCATCATCATCCAGATGGACGAACTCGTTTCTGCGGAACTCACTTTGTGTCGAGTTTGTTGTCCCTCGCCCGCATCTCCAACAAGTAGGTCAGCTACGTACGGTGCGAAAGAAGCGCAATGGTGGAGCCAGGATTTTCAGGTAGAGGGGGGGACAGCCCCTCCAGCAATGAGAAATGATAGAGGAGTTGTTAGTGAGTGACGACTTGTCCCTGGCTTTTCATTCGACGCGTGTGCGGCGATGGCGCGGCCATCGATTGAGGGTGGAATTGGAGCCGCGTCGTGTGATCGGCATCGCGCTCGCTGCAGCTGCTGACGCCGCCAGGGAATCATATTCTTAGGTTTTTTCGGTAAAGTCACGTAGGTAAAACATCTAAATTAATAAAAATAAAATAAAGATCTTTATTTTATTTTTATTAATTTTGATGTTAATAAAAAATTAATAAAAATAAAATAAAGATCTTTATTTTATTTTTATTAATTTAGATGTTTTACCTACGTGACTTTACCGAAAAAACCTAAGAATTTGAATCCTTGCAGTCACGAAAGCTTCAAATCTAGCCTTCAGGGAAATCGTGGGCTGGACACGCAACTGCGCACTATTCTGTGAGTCGCTTATAGCCGCTTTGCCCTTACTTATTGCCAATTATGGACTCAAGACTATTGTGCTATCATCTCAGTCCCTGGCACGGAGTAATATGCTACACAGTGGCAGTGCGGGTCGCAAAATGCCGATTACTAATAAACCCCAATGATCCGATCTAAATGAGGGGGATTTCGATCGGATCATTGGGGGGGCACTACCACCCCCCACTGGCTCCGCCAGTGACCTACGTGCATCGGAGAAGCGAACGCAAGAAGGCATCATCTTGGCGAAGCGCGGTGCGGACGGCCACGAGAGAGAATGCACTGCAGAGAGAGAGGGGACGCTCACACGTGGGAGACGGAGCGATCGCAATCACCTCGCGTGCCGAAGAGAAGTTGTGCAGCTCTGCGCGTTGGGACTTCTTCCACGCCAGCGTACAGATAATAAACTAACACACAAAAAGGTACGATAAACTAAAAAAATTAAAGTACAATAAACTAACACACAAAAAGGTACGATAAACTAAAAAAATTAAAGTACAATAAACTAACACACAAAAAGGTACAATAAACTAAAAGTACAAAACTAAAGCACAATAAGTAAAATAAACTAAAACACTAAAAAGTTACAATAAACACACAAAAATCAGTCCTCTGAACGGAGACATGGCGACAGGGAGCGGGGGCCTTCATCCCGTACCCACGACGACGATAGTGACACGCTTGTCCTCAGTGACCAGCTTGTCCTCACAGAGTGACCAGCTTGTCCTCACAGAGTGACCAGCTTGTCCTCACAGAGTGACCAGCTTGTCCTCACAGAGTGACCAGCTTGTCCTCACAGAGTGACCAGCTTGTCCTCACAGAGTGACCAGCTTGTCCTCACAGAGTGACCAGCTTGTCCTCACAGAGTGACCAGCTTGTCCTCACAGAGTGACCAGCTTGTCCTCACAGAGTGACCAGCTTGTCCTCACAGAGTGACCAGCTTGTCCTCACAGAGTGACCAGCTTGTCCTCACAGAGTGACCAGCTTGTCCTCACAGAGTGACCAGAGTGTCCTCACAGAGTGACCAGCTTGTCCTCACAGAGTGACCGCTTGTCCTCACAGATGTGACCAGCTTGTCTCACAGAGTGACCAGCTGTCCTCACAGAGTACCAGCTTGTCCTCACAGAGTGGACCAGCTTGTCCTCACAGAGGACCAGCTTAGCTTGTCCACAGAGTGACCAGAACGCTCGTCACCCGCAGCGCGATGTGCGCACACCGAATGAGAGACACGTAGCATCTCGGTGAAACGACCCCAATGCTTTAATACAAAACCGCAGGCGTTGTGGGTACCCGGTGCTCCATCGCGGCACAAGACCCATCGCGCCCCCCCTCACGGCCACGCGCACCCCCACAACCCACCTCCGTCTCGCAAACCACCCCACTGGGCACAAACGCACGCACGCAGTAGCCAGGCCGTGGGCCACATCGAAAATTGGTACCACCCAATGCGCCTTTTTAACTAAACAATGTCAAGTACGAATATTTGTTTTATTTTACCAGGTAAGGCCCCACTGAGCTATTTTTCAGAAGCGACCTCGTCCATCACAAATTACAGCTCAACGCAGCGGCTCATCTCCTGGACATTTACAGCGGTCACATAGTCCCAACGCATGTCGATTCTGAACGCGGGCGGAAAAAACCGGTGGACCCGGAGACAAATCCCCACGGCCAAGGGGTGAGAGAACATCCAAACTCCAAATATACAGCAGGCGTCAAGGTCGGGATCGAACCCACAGACTTCTGTATACCAGGCGAGGTAGCTAACATCTCCTAGCCACCGTGGCGCCATGCGTGCCAACACACGACGCAGCGCGCTCCAAATGGCAGAAACGATCACTCGGCAAACCCCGCTCGTCCAGGGTGAGGGTTGGATTCTCGTCCCTGAACATTTCATGCACAGAGACGTTAATTTTTGTACAAAATCTCACCGCCTCCCGAAAAAAAAACTGTCGTTGAAATGGTGGGCGTACGTGTGGGTAGATATGTGGTTGCACCTGTGTGTTGGTGGATTCGTCACTATGTCTGGATTTGTGTGTGTAATGTGTGTGGACATGTAGTGGTGGATGTGTGTGGGTTGTGTTTTGGGGAACAGCAGTGGAGTGGTTAGCGCACTCCACAAACAAAACCTGCAACCCGCGTTAGATTCCCGCTCACGGCCAATATCAGTGGCGGATACCTGAACCGGTGCTGGTCCTCCCCTAGGTCAACTCAGCTTTAAATGAGTACCTGGTGCAATGTGTTAACAATGATCGGAACCGGGGAGACAAAATGCGGCCGGGCGTGTTATTGGCCACCCGCCCACCTCATGTGCCGTGCCGGTCTTATTCGGTACTAACTGAACTTGCCCCGGTCTGAGAAGGCTTCATGGGGGGATGTTAGTGTGTGTGCGATTCTCCGTCGGGCTGCCCGTGCACAGGCCCGTGGTGTCGTGACCATGTCCACGCGTTCCACCTCCTCACTCCTTCACCTCCTCACTCCTCCACCTCCTCACTCCTCCACCTCCTCACTCCTTCACCTCCTCACTCCTTCACCTCCGCTTCCGTGGTTGGAGTAGGGGGGGCGGTAGCTGCAACGGCACAAGAGATAAACGTTACGCGCGCAGCGCGGATGACGCCAACACCTCGGTGATCGACAAATGAAAACTAAATATATTGTTACGTGAATAATGGAAGATTGCTGATCACAGACCCAAAAGCCCAAAACGCAAAGCGGTCAGCGACAAGCGGCACCATTAAAGTTGCAGGAGAACGGAGTCAATACGATTCCTGAATACCGAAAAACGAATTTTCAAGTGGAGTAGTACAGGGTAAGAAGCAGAAAGATCAGCGAGGTGACCTGCAGTGTGGTGAGCGTGGGCGAGCGAGTGGGTGAGTGTGTTGTGACGTGCAGTGTGGTGAGCGTGGGTGAGTGAGTGGGTGAGTGTGTTGTGACCTGCAGTGTGGTGAGCATGGGTGAGCGAGTGGGTGAGTGTGTTGTGACCTGCAGTGTGGTGAGTGTGGGCGAGCGAGTGGGTGAGGGTGTTGTGACATGCACCGTGTTGGTGGTAAATGCACCGTGGATCGAGACGAAACTAAGTCGTTGCTGCTTGGCTCAACATGGGGGGAGGAATCGAAGCGCGGACACTAACACAAGACAAACTACGCAAAGCTTGGGGGTCCTGGGCGTAAGGCTGAATTCTAATCGAAGCGCGGATCGCGGACCGGTAACCCAGCAGCCGCCCCTCCCGCCCCTCCCTCCCGCCCCGCGCCGCTACGTACGGTCGTCGACGCGAGCCTTCATGCGCGCGATGAAAGTGCTGCTCTTGCTGCGCCGGAAGCTCTCGAAGGGGTCATCGAGGGGGATGCCTACGCCCTTGTACTGGTCCCAGCGGTCCCGAATGTCCCCGCCCTTTATGGGGTCCTGGATGCCCTGCTCGTTGGCGCCCAGGCCACCGGCCCCGCTCCAGCCTGCGCCGCGCACACGGACACACAAGAACAAAGATCCCCCCCCCCTCCGTATAGCCTCAACAAAGTGATGATGAACGAGCAGCTACTGTGGCCGGCACGGCGCGCGAGGGGGGGGGGGGGGGTGGCCAGCGCCACGCCCGGTCGCTCAACATCCCACGACTCGCATGGGAAAGTTCAGAGGAGGCTCCTCATCCAGCAGTGGATTGATACTTGGCTTTCATGATACTATATTTGCTCACCGGTCAAGGTCCAAGGGACGCACGGGCTGCTGGGATACGTATAAAGTGACGATGTTGCGACGGGCGCTCACCCATCTTGAGCATGAGTTGCCGCCCCTTGTTCTCCTCGTTGATCCGGTGGTCGGGATGCACGTGGCCACCGCCCAATCCAGACGCCTGCGACCTGCGGGGGGGAGGGGGGGCGGCACACACAGCGCCACGTCACGCTACCGTCAAGCAAGCGCAGCTTTCACGTCACTGGCGTGTGTCGGCGTCGTCTTGGCCTTCTGGATCCCACTGGGACTCGGGGTGCTGCTGCCCCACCTGCCCCGGGGGACTGCCCCGGTAACTCATCGACGCTGCCCCGGTAACTCATCGACGCTGCCCCGAGACTCATCGTGCAGAGTGGACAGCAAGGGCAGCTCTGTCGTTACGGCTAGAGGGGATTGTGGGTATCACGAGCGCACGGGCAACACGGATGTGCGTGGTCATTAAGTCACAAGTGTGTGTTGGCAAGGGTGTCACAGGTGTAGAGGGTCACGAGGTATCACGTGTACTCGGGGAGTCACAGGTGTGCGATCATGAGCGAGCAGCTACGTCTGAGTAGGGTCGTGAGGTCACAGGTCACGTGCATGCGGGAGGGGGGGTCACACGGGGTAACGGCTACGGAGGGTCACCAACTCACAGCCGCGGGGAGTCACGAGGTTACAGCTAGCCACAGGAGGTCACAGCTAGCCACAGGAGGTCACGGCCGCGTGGGGGTCACTAGGTCACAGGTGTGCAAGGTGAGCGAGCGACGCACGGAGGAGTCTTGCTGCGGGAGCGCTCCGAGCGATCCCGCGGGCGGCGAGGGGAGGCGGCAGCGGCGCGCGGCGAGGCGGAGCGAGACCTCCGGCGGTAGCGCGGGGACCTCGAGCGCGATCTACTGTAGCTCCGTCGCCTGCGGAATGGGAGAAGCGCGGCACGTTCCGTCAAGCTGCGACGACCGGCGTGGCGGGAGTGTGGCGTGTGCGGAGGTGGAATGGGCACGACGGTTCACCACCAACGCTACCACCCACCCCAGCGATTCGATGGCTTGTCACGACTCAAGGCCGTGGCATCGACGGAATCAACGATTATTAGTGTCGTTTCTCGTTGGTTGACGTTGCTTGTTTTTCCGTCGAGTGTACAGATTAGCTTACATGCTAATTTATCACTTTAACATCATGCTAATCTCACATTATCATAGCTACTTCTATGCTAAATTCCTCTGTTGATATGTAAACTCCTTTGTCAAGGCGCTCTGCTCCTCCACCCAGCTTAAATACGCTGCCAAGCTTAGCAGTGTTCATTGGAGCGCTGTCTTTCCGAACAGCTCTGTTTCTTCACCTGAGGACGGCTGCTTGCGTTGTGGCCGAAACGTTGTGAGAATTTTAATTGATTATGTTTTATTTTTATTACTTTATTATTTCCCTTCTACGTGACTTTACCGAAAGAACCAAGAAGATGAATCCCCGCAGTCACGAAAGGCTGGTAGGAACGAATAACCAAAGAATATAAACATAATGTATTATTACACTTGTTTAGCCAGGAAAGCCCCACTGAGTCTAAAGGTTTTTTGTAGGGTCCTGCCAAGTGTTTGCAGTAGGGGGCGATGTTGCTACACCTAATCGGACGATACGAAGGGAGAGTTTGAGGCCTAGTTCTAGGCTTTAGGCCTAGCTGTAGGCTTTATGCCGCCGTGAGTTAATTTTAAATTTTAATGTTTTTATTATTTATGTAAAAGCTTTAAATTTAAATGTTTCTATTTAAAAGCATCAGGGAATGTAACATTGTTAAACATTAACTCCCTTGCACACACGCGGGGGTACGATACGAAGGGAGAGTTTGAGGGCGTAGTTTGAGGCTTTAGGCCTAGCTGTAGGCTTTATGGCGCTGTGAGTTAAATTTTAATTTAAATGTTTTAATTAAAAGCTATCTGAGGGAATTATAAGGGAATGTTACACTTGTTTAGCCAGGAAAGCGTCACTGAGTCTAAAGGTTTTTGTAGGGTCATGCCAAGTGTTTGCAGTAGGGGGCGATGTTGCTACACGGACGGACGGACAAACGGACGGACGATATAATCTATTGTAGGCTGGTCCACTTCGTTCATACCAGTATAAATATCTCAGCATATCAATTGCAGACAATGCTCAGTGTACCGAGCTGAAGATCCAATTGTAATCAA
>NC_083842.1:4114997-4144794 GCF_015708825.2 Lethenteron reissneri | reverse complement strand
CTCCTCCGGTATTCCTCTCGTCGGTGACGAGGAAGTTGTCGAATATCGTGCCCGACTTCACCTGCACGGTCGCCGTGTACACGCACACACACACACACACGTGTAACACATTCCTGCGGAGGGAGCTGGTAGGAACGTTGGTTTGCTCGGTCAATGGCCAGGGTCAACGGCGGCGTGGTGTATTCCGCAACTGTGAGGGCGGGTACAAGCCGGTCGTGAGTAGGTTAAACGTTGAGTTTTATAAGGGCACCACGGGGTAACCAGCCCCTCCCACCCAGCCCCACCCCTCCCCCCACCCAGCCCCACTCTCCCCCTCCCCTCCCCGCCCCACCCAGCCCCTCCCCACCCTCCCTCTCCACCCAGCCCCACCCCTCCCATGCACGACGGACACAATAATCCCCTGTGGGCTGGTGTAACCAGGAGGTTCCAACCAGTAAAAGATCCCCCATATAGCCTTAACAGACTGTTGGGGCAAGTGCTGTTAGCAAGCTCGGCACACGAGGGGTGGGTGGCCAACACCACGCCCAGCCGCCTTTGTCTCTCCAGTAGCGACATTCACACACCGCACCGGGCACTCATCTGAGGCCGAGTTGACCTAGGGGAGGCCCATGACCGGTGCAGATAATCGCCACCGGTGGTGGTCGTGAGCGGAAATTGACCTGGGCTCGCCGGGTTCGTAGCGGCAGCGTAGCGCTAACGGTTGCGCGTGCGGACGTGGGGGGGGGGGGCGGTATTGGTCTCACCTGCCAGAGGTCGAGACCCAGCACCCCGTGTTGTCAAAATAGTAAATGTTGGGGTCGGACGCGAAGTCCGGGTTGTCGGACTTGGGGTGGACCCACGTGCCCTTGTAGTCCGGGTTGCTGATCTGCTTGGGTTTCCACTCGCTCTGCGAAACGGGGCAGTCGGACCGTCGGCTAAGCACCGGTGGCACGCACCACGCTGCAACACGCCATTCGTGCCAGGCCACTCGCACCAGCGCACCGCCACGCAAATCACACCACTCACACCGCACCGTACGCACCCTAACGACATCACACCATGGTGGTATTAATGGTAGCAGTGGTGGTAATGGCGGGCAATGGTGAAAGTGGTGGTGGTGATGGTAGTGGTGGTAGCAGTTGTGGTGAAGGTGGCGGTGGATGATGCGCACACCTAAAGTCGGGGTTCTCCACCATGGGCGGTTCCCACTCCCCGTCCATTTCGTCGTCCCAATCGTCCGGCTTCTTGGCGTCGGGGTCAGGGATGTGCTCCGGCTGGTCCCAATCCTGCAAAAGATCGGGGGCAGAAGAACAAATTAGTTAAATGCCGCGAGAGGGAAGACGGGAGATGGGAGGTAACAGGAGGAGATACAAACAAGAAGAGAGAAGAACACAGCAGGGGATGGGAGATGTTCATTGAGATGGGTAGACACAAGAGTGGACTGCAGGACACAGGAGGCAGAGAGACACGTGGAGACACGGCAGGGAGCGGGAGGAGATTGGTAGGAGGGGGGGGTGATGCCGCTCCTGGGTGAGCGACCTCGGGCTTGGTGTCGTGGGGGTCGTCAATGGAGGGCCGCTCAATCCCAGTCGTCGGGGCGCACGGCCGCGGGTCCTCGACCCTCCGTGGGGGCAGCACGGCCCAGTCGTCCTCGAGGCTGCCCGACTCCACGCGATCGCCGTCGATCTTCACCTCGTACGTCTGGTCCGGCCGCAGGACCAGCGTGTAGAGGTGCGTGAACTCGTCGTCCTGCGTGCGCCGCCCCCCCCCACACACAGGCACAAGCGCGCGCGGGGTCAGTGAACGCGACGTCACGCGCACGCGCCGCGTGGTACGTTGAAGCGTGCGCCGGCGAGCAAATGCAGCGTCCGTGTACGCAAACAACGACACAATTCACCGTCGCGATCAATTAAGGAATCAATTCTCGTTGGTTTTGTTTCTCAACACCTATTTTGGTCTCATTTGCACGGTTTTGTGCTTTTAATTTGCCTAAATGTAAAGTTAACTTGACTGGCACGTACAGTTCTTTTGTCAATCCCCATATGGTGCCCATCGTAGGGAGCGATTCGTCTATCGTTCACCACGCTGGTCAGTGCAGTTTGGTGCACGCTGGGAGCATAGACGCAGGAGCAACGTACAGTACAACAACAAGTTCTGCTAAACTGCCCTCTGATACAAAACCTTTCCAGCATGGCGGTTATCGACCAACGTGCTATCTGGCCTCGACTCCATTGAGCTTCCGGATGATATAGTCAGAGGACGAGCTTATTTGTTCATCCGGATGAATTTTGCCGGATCAGCCCTTGTAATGGAAACCGAGCCATTGCCGACATGCAGCGGTGTCCATTAGGGTCTGCTCACCCTGCAGCGGATGTCCTTGTTGATGAGGTGGTTCTTGCCCTTGTAGTTGATGATCACGTGCACCTTCTTCGTGCCCGGCCCACAGATGTCCGGGCCTTTGGCGACGAGACAAACAACGGCATCACACTTTAGCGAGCGCCGCGCTTGCTGCGACTCATCCGCTGCAACGATCCGATGGATCTTTGTAACTATTCGGGGTCACGAATCGTCGTTTCGTTTAGGCTTGTGGCGTGCCCGTAGAATGATGCGGCTGCTCGCAAGGTTTTCACCAGGCACGGAAGGATTCACCGTCAATTCGATGATGATTCATTGGCACAGATGTAACATTTAAGATGAAAGACCCGATGCGCTATGAAGCTGGTGTCCAGCCCATGCTGAGGTTGGCAATGGTGGAAAATTACAGAGGAAGTTATGCAGTTATAGAAATGAAACAATCACACGTCAACTCAATAACACATGAACTCGAACAAAGCAACAGAATATATTTTCGGTTTGACGCCAAGATCGAATTGTTTTGTCTCGTTTGTACCGTCTGCCTTATTCTTTATTTTTAGTCTCGTTACCTTCGAAACATATTAATTTTCTTACATATGTTCAGAGATCATAATTGAGCCTTCGATGGTGTGTGTAGTGAGTTTCAGAATCGCTATCTTAAATAAGGACAGGGCAATTTTCATTCGAATAATACGCTCGTTTACGTTCCGCAACTTATTTTTTTCAATGGAAACCCAGAGATCCGTTACATTTTCTCCAAATAAGAAATCCGCCGGGCCACCAGCGTCCTCACCGAACATGAGGTAGTATCGCGAGTCGCCGTGCATGTCCTGCTGGTCGAGGTCTGCGGGGAAAAAGCTTGACGTAGCCGCCGCCGCAGTCGATGTCCTGCTCGTGCTTGACGCTGAACTGCAGCACGAGCGTGCGGCCCTTGTTGCTGAAGGGCGGGAACGCGGCGGAGACGGCGTAGAAGCGCACGTCCTGGCTCGTCTGCAGGCCTGCAAGGGCGGCGCATGCGCGGCGAGTTACGACTCACGACATATTGAGGGTCGTAGTTCGATTCAAGAATGTATTCTTTCGGTGTTGTTTTTACCGCCTCACGTTCAGCTTGTCTTTATTTGTGATGACGACGGTAATGCCGATGATGAACATGGCAACGATGGTGGCGATGATGTGACGATGGCGATGAACGTGACGACCAGGCCCCATGCAGCACTCAAACCTTTGTCTCTCTCTGCGTCGCCATAGAAGGCACCGGCTGAGAGCCTCATTTTTCCATAGTCGGACTTGTGTTGGGACTCTACCCAGCGGGACTGCCATCCCTCTGCATGCGCAACACACACACACACGCGCATCCACATCACCATCATCATCATCAGCGCGTGGCCAATAACAATGCTGGATAAAGGCCTCCTCCCCTAGGCTCTCTCATGGTTTCGCGACGTTGCAATCCACCCAGCAGCACCTGCCCACATAAGCTCATTGAATCTTGATTTGAAGCTTTCGTGACTGCAGGAATCCATACTCTTTGGTTCTCTCGGTAAGGTCACGTAGTTATATTTTATTTTCTACCTACGTAACTTTACCGAAAGCTCATTTAATTCGCTCGATCTCTCTCGGTCGTCACTTGCATCCCGTTGGCTGGGCCGCTCGCCGTAATTCTCGACCACGACGGTCAAGTAAAGACGGAAACTCCGACAGGTTGAAAAGACTCTTGACTCGGTGGCGTACATTTAGCGATCATTCCCACCCACGGCGAGAGCTTTGGCAGGAGCCTCTTGATAATAAGTGATATTTTAGAAAACTAAAAAAAAAACACGCTTTAATGAAATGTACCGTACTAGTAATGGAAGAACTCCACGACTCCAGGAAGTGGCCCCGAAGCTTGCCATAACGTAAGGGGACCGAGGACAATTAGACCCAAGCCGAAACATAACATATAAAAAAAAATGTTTAAAAATATATCTTTTTATTTTTAATGATAGAATATAGTATTGTCATCAGTATGACATAAGTATACCAAGTTTGCAGTCGATACCACATTAGGAAGTGGGTTAGAATTGAGTTACAAGATTTGAGGATACAACAGAGTGAGTGAGTTAATAAAACAGCGTGTAATGATAAAAAAGAGAGGGCTTTTCTGGATAAACAAGCGAAATAATAGTGGCATTAAAATACACTGTACACCATTGGAACCTCCTTTGCCAGTAGCAAAATATGATAATTCTGGCAACAAAACTGACACCTTTTTTACAAGGAGTCATGTTTGCATTGACCACAATACCTGCGGTCGGAATGCAAACAAAAACCACAACTCTGATAATGTGTGAACTGTCCTTGAAATTGATTGGTCCACACCCGAGACAGCTTTTCTTAGAGCCTAGTCTCACATGGTGTTGGATCAGATGACGCCAAAAGGCGCACAACTCAAAGACAATGCACCATCAGAGTATGAGAGCTCGGGGTGAAGCATTTACACCATTGGAACCTCCTTTGCCAGTACTCTGATGGTGCATTGTCTTTGAGTTGTGCACCTTTTGGCGTCATCTGGTCCAACACCATGTGAGACTGGGCTCTAAGAAAAGCTGTCTCGGGTGTGGACCAATCAATTTCAAGGACAGTTCACACATTATCAGAGTTGTGTTTTTTGTTTGCATTCCGACCGCAGGTATTGTGGTCAATGCAAACATGACTCCTTGTAAAAAAAGGTGTCAGTTTTGTTTCCAGATAAAAGGGTAAAAAACCAATTACCATACACTGTACAGGTACTATGCTGTATTTGAGTGTACAATAAGAAACACAACACGGGCCAAATCTTCTCCAATGGCCTAAAATGCTTCGTGTAAACTACCCAATTTATAAACGACATTATTATTATATCATACAACTCTAATATTGTGCCTCAGTGGGCGATCGCAGGTGAATCAATACGCATATTGATCGAGCACGCTCGTTCACAATTGCGAAGATAAATTTTAATGACGCGTGGACCTGCGTGGAAGAGTAGGCCAATTACTCTCTTAGAGCAGGGCGTGAGTCGGCACTTGCAGGCCTGCGCCTCTAACCCCTCACTAAACCGGGTTAGATAGCGAGAAAACATCGGAATAAACAACAACACAATTTACCAATCACATTTATGATTCCCCGTACGTAGAAGGACGACGTAAACTGCTAAGGAATAGCAACAATAAGAACAATAATAATTGTTATTGTGAGGGGATTCGCTCGGGCCCGTTACATCGCACCTGAGGGGATTTAATTGGCGGGAAAACGACGCCGCCGCCTCCTCGATCAGCACGCGAACAAAGGGCAGCGAGTTAATCGACGAGCGAACGAAGCTGTTTGATAACAATCGATCGGTGACCGAATGAATGAATGGACGGACGGACGAGTGCGTGACGCGATCTCACCGCCGTCGCTGAACCTCTCCTCGAAGAAGACCTCGGCCATTGCCCACGACGCCGTGAGCCACACAGTCAGCGCGGCCTTCATCATCGTCGCCGCCGCCGCCGCCGACAGTAACACTGCGGGCTGAGAACCACAACAATAATTACAACCACCACCACCAGCAGCAGCAGCAGCAACAACCACCACCACCACCGCCGTCAACCACAAACGCGTGACGGCTGCCGCCACACGGACGGCGCAGATTGGCTGCCGTGGCCCCCAACGACAACGCAGTTGATTTCCCAGCGCGGATAAGCATCGCGATTGGATTTACTAGAGCGGATAAGCGGCGGCCGCGACAAGCGCGTTTCATTTCCCAGCGCGGATAAGCATAGCGATTGAATTTACTAGAGCGGATACGCGGCGGCCGCGACAAGCGCGTTAGATTTCCCAGCGCGGATAAGCATCGCGATTGGATTTACTGGAGCGGATACGCGGCGGCCGCGACAAGCGCGTTTTATTTCCCAGCGCGGATAAGCATCGCGATTGGATTTACTGGAGCGGATACGCGGCGGCCGCGACAAGCGCGTTTTATTTCCCAGCGCGGATAAGCATCGCGATTGGATTTACTGGAGCGGATACGCGGCGGCCGCGACAAGCGCGTTTTATTTCCCAGCGCGGATAAGCATCGCGATTGGATTTACTGGAGCGGATACGCGGCGGCCGCGACAAGCGCGTTTTATTTCCCAGTGCGGATAAGCATCGCGATTGGATTTAGTAGAGCGGATACGCGGCGGCCGCGACACCTCGTTAGATTTACTGGCCCGGATAGGCGACGGCGGTACATTTCCTAGCACGGATAAGCGACGTCTGCAGCAGGACGTGAGGCCAGAGGCCGATTTCGTCCCCGCAAATCGCCGTGCAAGCAGCCGTAGCCACCATTCTGTCATTGGCTCATCGATTACTTTACTCATTGCTTCAGGAGCACATGCGATCGATTTATTATTTCCGGTGTCTTCACTCGATTATCTCCAACTGCTCCGATATTCTACCGACTTCTTCCCTATTCCCAGATTTATTCCTTCATTCAAATATTTCACCGCGCTCCATCGAAACAAAGCCCTATGGGGCCGTCCATAAATGACGTCACGCACATAGGGGGGGGGGTGATAAATGTGACGTCACATGAAAATGCGCAACTTTAAATATAGACACGTTCTACTTAATTAAATGTACTTTAATGTTATCTCCTACAACATCAGAGTGCAGCGCCACATTAAATACGCACTACAATGACAATAGTTTAAAGCGATTTGAAGCGTGTTTTATTTTCAAAATGAAAATATGGTTTTGTGGGGGGGGGGGCAGAGCTTTGTGACGTCATATGAGGGGGCGTCTGACTTTGTGACGCCGTGTGACGAGGGGGGTTGGGGGTCAAAAATCGTCCAAAATCGCGTGACGTCATTTATGGACGGCCCCTATGAAGAGAGAGGCTTGTATCAGATCAGCCATCGCACAGACACCGCATCTCTCGGCCCTTTCACATGCGCCTCTGCGGCCGTCTGGAACGCTCTTCCTTCCGATATTCGGAAGCCAGTGGAGCTACAGAACTTTTAAAATCATCATCATCCAGATGGACGAACTCGTTTCTGCGGAACTCACTTTGTGTCGAGTTTGTTGTCCCTCGCCCGCATCTCCAACAAGTAGGTCAGCTACGTACGGTGCGAAAGAAGCGCAATGGTGGAGCCAGGATTTTCAGGTAGTGGGGGGGGGGCCCTCCAGCAATGAGAATGATGGAGGAGTTGTTAGTGAGTGACGACTTGTCGCTTGATTTTCATTCGACGCGTGTGCGGCGATGGCGCGGCCATCGACCGAGGGTGGAATTGGAGCCGCGTCGTGTGATCGGCATCGCGCTCGCTGCAGCTGCTGACGCCTCCAGGGAAGTCGTGGGCTGGACACGCAACTGCGCACTATTCTGTGAGTCGCTTATAACCGCTTTGCCCTTACTTATTGCCAATTATGGACTCAGACTATTGTGCTATCATTTCAGTCCCTGGCACGGAGTAATATGCTACACAGTGGCAGTGCGGGTCGCAAAATGCCGATTACTAATAAACCCCAATGATCCGATCTAAATGAGGGGGATTTCGATCGGATCATTGGGGGGGCACTACCACCCCCCACTGGCTCCACCAGTGACCTACGTGCATCGGAGAAGCGAACGCAAGAAGGCATCATCTTGGCGAAGCGCGGTGCTGGCGTCCACGAGAGAGAATGCACTGCAGAGAGAGGGGACGCTCACACGTGGGAGACGGAGCGATCGCAATCACCTCGCGTGCCGAAGAGAAGTTGTGCAGCTCTGCGCGTTGGGACTTCTTCCACGCCAGCGTACAGACAATAAACTAACACACAAAAAGGTACGATAAACTAAAAAAATTAAAGTACAATAAACTAACACACAAAAAGTTACAATAAACTAAAAGTACAAAACTAAAGCACAATAAGTAAAATAAACTACAACACTAAAAAGTTACAATAAACACACAAAATCAGTCCTCTGAACGGAGACATGGCGACAGGGAGCGGGGGCCTTCATCCCGTGCCCACGACGACGACAGTGACACGCTTGTCCTCACAGAGTGACACGCTTGTCCTCACAGAGTGACACGCTTGTCCTCACAGAGTGACCAGCTTGTCCTCACAGAGTGACCAGCTTGTCCTCACAGAGTGACCAGCTTGTCCTCACAGAGTGACCAGCTTGTCCTCACAGAGTGACCAGCTTGTCCTCACAGAGTGACCAGCTTGTCCTCACAGTGACCAGCACGCTCGTCACCCGCAGCGCGAGTGCGCACACCGAATGAGAGACGCAGCCCCCGGGGAAACGACCCCAATGCTTTAATACAAAACCGCAGGCGTTGTGGGTACCCGGTGCTCCATCGCGGCACAAGACCCATCGCGCCCCGTCTCACGGCCACGCGCACCCCCACAACCCACCTCCGTCTCGCAAACCACCCCACTGGGCACAAACGCACGCACGCAGTAGCCAGGCCGTGGGCCACATCGAAAATTGGTACCACCCAATGCGCCTTTTTAACTAAACAATGTCAAGTACGAATATTTGTTTTATTTTACCAGGTAAGGCCCCACTGAGCTATTTTTCAGAAGCGACCTCGTCCATCACAAATTACAGCTCAACGCAGCGGCTCATCTCCTGGACATTTACAGCGGTCACATAGTCCCAACGCATGTCGATTCTGAACGCGGGCGGAAAAAACCGGTGGACCCGGAGACAAATCCCCACGGCCAAGGGGTGACAAAAAATCCAAACTCCAAATATACAGCAGGCGTCAAGGTCGGGATCGAACCCACAGACTTCTGTATACCAGGCGAGGTAGCTAACATCTCCTAGCCACCGTGGCGCCATGCGTGCCAACACACGACGCAGCGCGCTCCAAATGGCAGAAACGATCACTCGGCAAACCCCGCTCGCCCAGGGTGAGGGTTGGATTCTCGTCCCTGAACATTTCATGCACAGAGACGTTAATTTTTGTACAAAATCTCACCGCCTCCCGAAAAAAAACTGTCGTTGAAATGGTGGGCGTACGTGTGGGTAGATATGTGGTTGCACCTGTGTGTGTTGGTGGATTCGTCACTATGTCTGGATTTGTGTGTGTAATGTGTGTGGACATGTAGTGGTGGATGTGTGTGGGTTGTGTTTTGGGGAACAGCAGTGGAGTGGTTAGCGCACTCCACAAACAAAACCTGCAACCCGCGTTAGATTCCCGCTCACGGCCAATATCAGTGGCGGATACATGAACCGGTGCTGGTCCTCCCCTAGGTCAACTCAGCTTTAAATGAGTACCTGGTGCAATGTGTTAACAATGATCGGCACCGGGGAGACAAAATGCGGCCGGGCGTGTTATTGGCCACCCGCCCACCTCATGTGCCGTGCCGGCCTTATTCGGTACTAACTGAACTTGCCCCGGTCTGAGAAGGCTTCATGGGGGGATGTTAGTGTGTGTGCGATTCTCCGTCGGGCTGCCCGTGCACAGGCCCGTGGTGTCGTGACCATGTCCACGCGTTCCACCTCCTCACTCCTCCACCTCCTCACTCCTCCACCTCCTCACTCCTTCACCTCCGCTTCCGTGGTTGGAGTAGGGGGGGCGGTAGCTGCAACGGCACAAGAGATAAACGTTACGCGCGCAGCGCGGATGACCGCCAACACCTCGGTGATCGACAAATGAAAGCTAAATATATTGTTACGTGAATAATGGAAGATTGCTGATCACAGACCCAAAATCCCAAAACGCAAAGTGGTCAGCGACAAGCGGCACCATTAAAGTTGCAGGAGAACGGAGTCGATACGATTCCTGAATACCGAGAAACGAATTTTCAAGTGGAGTAGTACAGGGTAAGAAGCAGAAAGATCAGCGAGGTGACCTGCAGTGTGGTGAGCGTGGGCGAGCGAGTGGGTGAGTGTGTTGTGACCTGCAGTGTGGTGAGCGTGGGTGAGTGGGTGAGTGTGTTGTGACCTGCAGTGTGGTGAGCGTGGGTGAGCGAGTGGGTGAGTGTGTTGTGACGTGCAGTGTGGTGAGCGTGGGTGAGTGAGTAGGTGAGTGTGTTGTGACCTGCAGTGTGGTGAGCGTGGGTGAGTGTGTTGTGACCTGCAGTGTGGTGAGCATGGGTGAGCGAGTGGGTGAGTGTGTTGTGACGTGCAGTGTGGTGAGCGTGGGTGAGCGAGTGGGTGAGTGTGTTGTGACCTGCAGTGTGGTGAGCGTGGGTGAGCGAGTGGGTGAGTGTGTTGTGACGTGCAGTGTGGTGAGCGTGGGTGAGCGAGTGGGTGAGTGTGTTGTGACCTGCAGTGTGGTGAGCATGGGTGAGCGAGTGGGTGAGTGTGTTGTGACCTGCAGTGTGGTGAGCGTGGGTGAGTGGGTGAGTGTGTTGTGACCTGCAGTGTGGTGAGCGTGGGTGAGCGAGTGGGTGAGTGTGTTGTGACCTGCAGTGTGGTGAGCATGGGTGAGCGAGTGGGTGAGTGTGTTGTGACGTGCAGTGTGGTGAGCGTGGGTGAGTGAGTAGGTGAGTGTGTTGTGACCTGCAGTGTGGTGAGCGTGGGTGAGTGTGTTGTGACCTGCAGTGTGGTGAGCATGGGTGAGCGAGTGGGTGAGTGTGTTGTGACGTGCAGTGTGGTGAGCGTGGGTGAGCGAGTGGGTGAGTGTGTTGTGACCTGCAGTGTGGTGAGCGTGGGTGAGTGAGTAGGTGAGTGTGTTGTGACCTGCAGTGTGGTGAGCGTGGGTGAGTGTGTTGTGACCTGCAGTGTGGTGAGCGTGGGTGAGCGAGTGGGTGAGTGTGTTGTGACCTGCAGTGTGGTGAGCATGGGTGAGCGAGTGGGTGAGTGTGTTGTGACGTGCAGTGTGGTGAGCGTGGGTGAGCGAGTGGGTGAGTGTGTTGTGACCTGCAGTGTGGTGAGCGTGGGTGAGCGAGTGGGTGAGTGTGTTGTGACCTGCAGTGTGGTGAGCGTGGGTGAGTGAGTAGGTGAGTGTGTTGTGACGTGCAGTGTGGTGAGCGTGGGTGAGTGTGTTGTGACGTGCAGTGTGGTGAGCGTGGGTGAGTGGGTGAGTGTGTTGTGACCTGCAGTGTGGTGAGCGTGGGTGAGTGAGTAGGTGAGTGTGTTGTGACGTGCAGTGTGGTGAGCGTGGGTGAGTGTGTTGTGACGTGCAGTGTGGTGAGCGTGGGTGAGTGTGTTGTGACGTGCAGTGTGGTGAGCGTGGGTGAGTGGGTGAGTGTGTTGTGACCTGCAGTGTGGTGAGTGTGGGCGAGCGAGTGGGTGAGGGTGTTGTGACATGCACCGTGTTGGTGGTAAATGCACCGTGGATCGAGACGAAACTAAGTCGTTGCTGCTTGGCTCAACATGGGGGGAGGAATCGAAGCGCGGACACTAACACAAGACAAACTACGCAAAGCTTGGGGGTCCTGGGCGTAAGGCTGAATTCTAATCGAAGCGCGGATCGCGGACCGGTAACCCAGCAGCCGCCCCTCCCGCCCCTCCCTCCCGCCCCGCGCCGCTACGTACGGTCGTCGACGCGAGCCTTCATGCGCGCGATGAAAGTGCTGCTCTTGCTGCGCCGGAAGCTCTCGAAGGGGTCATCGAGGGGGATGCCTACGCCCTTGTACTGGTCCCAGCGGTCCCGAATGTCCCCGCCCTTTATGGGGTCCTGGATGCCCTGCTCGTTGGCGCCCAGGCCACCGGCCCCGCTCCAGCCTGCGCCGCGCACACGGACACACAAGAACAAAGATCCCCCCCCCCCTCCGTATAGCCTCAACAAAGTGATGATGAACGAGCAGCTACTGTGGCCGGCACGGCGCGCGAGGGGGGGGGGTGGCCAGCGCCACGCCCGGTCGCTCAACATCCAACGACTCGCATGGGAAAGTTCAGAGGAGGCTCCTCATCCAGCAGCGGATTGATACTTGGCTTTCATGATACTATATTTGCTCACCGGTCAAGGTCCAAGGGACGCACGGGCTGCTGGGATACGTATAAAGTGACGATGTTGCGACGGGCGCTCACCCATCTTGAGCATGAGTTGCCGCCCCTTGTTCTCCTCGTTGATCCGGTGGTCGGGATGCACGTGGCCACCGCCCAATCCAGACGCCTGCGACCTGCGGGGGGGAGGGGGGGCGGCACACACAGCGCCACGTCACGCTACCGTCAAGCAAGCGCAGCTTTCACGTCACTGGCGTGTGTCGGCGTCGTCTTGGCCTTCTGGATCCCACTGGGACTCGGGGTGCTGCTGCCCCACCTGCCCCGGGGGACTGCCCCGGTAACTCATCGACGCTGCCCCGGTAACTCATCGACGCTGCCCCGAGACTCATCGTGCAGAGTGGACAGCAAGGGCAGCTCTGTCGTTACGGCTAGAGGGGATTGTGGGTATCACGAGCGCACGGGCAACACGGATGTGCGTGGTCATTAATTCACAAGTGTGTGTTGGCAAGGGTGTCACAGGTGTAGAGGGTCACGAGGTATCACGTGTACTCGGGGAGTCACAGGTGTGCGATCATGAGCGAGCAGCTACGTCTGAGTAGGGTCGTGAGGTCGTGAGGTCACAGGTCACGTGCATGCGGGAGGGGGGGTCACACGGGGTAACGGCTACGGAGGGTCACCAACTCACAGCCGCGGGGAGTCACGAGGTTACAGCTAGCCACAGGAGGTCACAGCTAGCCACAGGAGGTCACGGCCGCGTGGGGGTCACTAGGTCACAGGTGTGCAAGGTGAGCGAGCGACGCACGGAGGAGTCTTGCTGCGGGAGCGCTCCGAGCGATCCCGCGGGCGGCGAGGGGAGGCGGCAGCGGCGCGCGGCGAGGCGGAGCGAGACCTCCGGCGGTAGCGCGGGGACCTCGAGCGCGATCGACTGTAGCTCCGTCGCCTGCGGAATGGGAGAAGCGCGGCACGTTCCGTCAAGCTGCGACGACCGGCGTGGCGGGAGTGTGACGTGTGCGGAGGTGGAATGGGCACGACGGTTCACCACCAACGCTACCACCCACCCCAGCGATTCGATGGCTTGTCACGACTCAAGGCCGTGGCATCGACGGAATCAACGATTATTAGTGTCGTTTCTCGTTGTTGACGTTGCTTGTTTTTCCGTCGAGTGTACAGATTAGCTTACATGCTAATTTCTCACTTTAACATCATGCTAATCTCACATTATCATAGCTACTTCTATGCTAAATTCCTCTGTTGATATGTAAACTCCTTTGTCAAGGCGCTCTGCTCCTCCCACCCAGCTTAAATACGCTGCCAAGCTTAGCAGTGTTCATTGGAGCGCTGTCTTTCCGACAGCTCTGTTTCTTCACCTGAGGACGGCTGCTTGCGTTGTGGCCGAAACGTTGTGAGAATTTTAATTGATTATGTTTTATTTTTATTACTTTATTATTTCCCTTCTACGTGACTTTACCGAAAGAACCAAGAAGATGAATCCCCGCAGTCACGAAAGCTTTAAATCGAAATGTACAAATTAGTTTACTCCCTTTTCTTAAGCATACATTTAACAGGACCCTGCGGGGTGGGCTGGTAGGAACGAATAACCAAAGAATATAAACATAATGTATTATTACACTTGTTTAGCCAGGAAAGCCCCACTGAGTCTAAAGGTTTTTTGTAGGGTCCTGCCAAGTGTTTGCAGTAGGGGGCGATGTTGCTACACCTAATCGGACGATACGAAGGGAGAGTTTGAGGCCTAGTTCTAGGCTTTAGGCCTAGCTGTAGGCTTTAGGCCGCCGTGAGTTAATTTTAAATTTAAATGTTTTTATTATTTATGTAAAAGCTTTAAATTTAAATGTTTCTATTTAAAAGCATCAGGGAATGTAACATTGTTAAACATTAACTCCCTTGCACACACGCGGGGGTACGATACGAAGGGAGAGTTTGAGGCGTAGTTTGAGGCTTTAGGCCTAGCTGTAGGCTTTATGGCGCTGTGAGTTAAATTTTAATTTAAATGTTTTAATTAAAAGCTATCTGAGGGAATTATAAGGGAATGTTACACTTGTTTAGCCAGGAAAGCGTCACTGAGTCTAAAGGTTTTTGTAGGGTCATGCCAAGTGTTTGCAGTAGGGGGCGATGTTGCTACACGGACGGACGGACAAACGGACGGACGATATAATCTATTGTAGGCTGGTCCACTTCGTTCATACCAGTATAAATATCTTCAGCATATCAATTGCAGACAATGCTCAGTGTACCGAGCTGAAGATCCAATTGTAATCAACAAATCGACACTTCAGTACATATTTTTATTCAGTATATGCCACCAGGGCAGGCTTGGAGGATGAGCACATCCAACGACAGTAAAACCTTGGATTGCGAGTAACTTGGTCAGCGAGTGTTTTGCAAGACGAGCAATTTTTTAAAATAAATATTAATTTGATAAACGAGCGTGGTCTTGCAATACGAGTAGTACATAGTGTATACGCTTTGTCTGCCGAACGTCACGTGACCACAACTGATATACCAGTGCTTTGATACGAGTGCTTTGATATACGAGTGCTTTGATATACGAGTGCTTTGGATTACAAACACGTTTCCGGAACGAATTATGCTTGCAGTCCAAGGTTTTACTACTGTACGTGCGTCACACCAAGCTGTGTTATCGTGGGGGCGACCGTTACCGTGGGGGTAAGCGTTACCGTGGGGGCGTTACCTTCGGGGCGAGCGTTACCTTCGGGGCGAGCGTTACCGTGGGGGCGATCGTTACCGTGGGGGTGAGCGTTACCGTGGGGACGTTACCGTGTGGGCGAGCGTTACCTTCGGGGCGAGCGTGAGCGTGAGGACGAGGAGGAGCTGGATCCCGACGACGACGAGCCGGAGTTGGAGTACGACCGGCGGCCGCCGCACGAGCCGCTCCGCGACCGCGACCTCCTGGCATCGAGGGGTCAAAGGTCGGAGCAGGTCAATCCCCAAAATCCGCTCCTCACGACAAAATCACCGCGCTCCGCATGGCGGTGTCCGCCGATTGAGTCGCTGAAATTAAGTCGTCACGCGCTGCAAGTGGCCAAGGTTTAGCAGGGTAGTGACAGTATATGACGTGGTGCCGAACAAGTAAACACACTCGTGGACACACGTATAATTACTACCCCACTACAATGAATGCAGTGATATACACACAGATTCGTGTGCGTGAATATATACAAGGAATTATATATACACACACACACACGCAAAAACTCCAAATATACAGCAGGCGTCAAGGTCGAGCTCGAACCCACGACCTCCGACGTACCAGGCGAGGGAGACAATATCTCACTACGGCGTCTCGGTCGGCTACGTACGGTGGCGAAGTACGTTTAACGCACACACTCGCGTACCGCCGGGGAGGGGTGTGCGTGCCACAGGTAATAGAGACGCGCCACGTTACAGCGTTTCGGCGGTGGGTGCGGGGGGGGTGAGGGAACTCACCCGCGGCGGTGGAGACGCTCCTCGCGCCGGCGGCGCGCGCGCATCTTGGCTCGGAAGTACTCGTAGAGGCCGTTCTGTTCCCAGCCCTCACTGCTGGCATCGCACAGACACCGCGGCGCGCACCGCTCACGCTTAGCAAATCGCCCGCGCGCCGGGGGCATCGGCATCAACGCCGGCGCCGCCGACTCATCGTCGCACTGCCCACCGTCTAAAACTATTTTAAGATTTTACCAGGTATGGCCAAACTGAGAGAAATAGGTATTTTTCGGAAGCCAATTGCCTATCACCAATGATAGCTCAACAAAGTGGATTATCGTCATGTGGAGATTTGTAGCAGCCAATATATTACAAAAACGCATGCCGATTGTAAATGTGAAGGGAAAAACCGGAGGACCCGGAGAAAAATCCACGCGACCACGGGGAGAACACGCAAACTCCAATATGTATACAGCAGGCGTGAGGATTGGGATCGAACCCACGACCTCTGGTAAAGCCGGCGAGGTAGTTAACATCTCGCCAGCGTGGCGCCCCGTCTCCCCATCACACCACCAACCAGTTCACGGCATCGCCCGACAAAGGGGACAGCATCTTCTTGCACGTGTCCCAAGTGTCACGCAAGTTCATCTGCAAACGCAGTGACAAGGCTGCCTGTTGAGACTTGTGCTGCCACTTTTGCAGTCCGCAAGAGAACCCGATTTATATTCAGAGCGCAAAAGGGATGCGGCTGCATTTCGAGACGCTGCACAATTAAGAACGACATGCACATCTCGGCACACAGGGGCAGAGAAGGGTCTATAAGCCAGAGGTCGCAATCGGGTACCCGATACCCGTACCCTACCCGATACCCGGCTACTCGTACCCGGCCGGGTACGGGTACCCATTTGCGACCCTGGTGCGGCCGGGTATGGGTACGGGTAAGGAATCAAAACCCGTTGGCGACCTCTGCTTTAAGCTGAAGATGCCTAACAATGAAGACAATGATGGCCATATTCGTGATGATGTCTACAATGACGGTGATAATGAAAGGGCTTGGCTAAGCACACGGCTTCCAGGCCAGCAAGTCTTCGGGGGAGCAGCCGAATCAGCTCTCGCGCCCTGAACTAGGCCGAGAGTGCGCACGACGGAGCGAGGGAGACGGCGTGGCGGCAGGCCACGTGGCGGCCCTGGGAGACCCTTACCTGTTGCGCGGACGCTCGTGCGACGGCGGGCTGTAGAAGGCCTCCACGGCGGCCAGGAGGCGGTCGCTGGGCGGCATCGGGGGGGGCAGACGGATGTCCTTGGGGTTGAGGGGACGGTACTCCGTCTCCTCCAGCTGTGGGATCGCACGGGGGTCAAGGGTTAGCGGCGGGGTGTCGTGCGAGACCAGAGATGGTTCCAGAATCAGCGGGCGTCCAGCACGCGCCCTGACCCACGCTCGTCCACGAGTGCGACGCGCACAACGACCCTCTATCCCACACCCACCATGACGAGCGGAGCCATAAGGCCGGCGGGCAGCTCGTAGTAGGGCATCGTGGGTAGCAGCGTGGGGTCGTTGGGGTCGACGCCGGGCTCCGGGGCGGTGGCGGCGGCCGCGGCGGCGGCCGCGGCAGCGGCGGCGGCCTGCGTGCCCACGGGCGGCGGCGGGATGTTGGGGAAGCCTGGAGGGGGCTTCGTGAAGTCGGGCGCCATGTTGTGGGGAGGGGGGGGCGGCGGCGGCGGCGCCGGGAGGGGTCCTGCCGGGGCCTGGTACTCCATCCCCATCGGGGGGATGCCGGGCGGGTGGTGGAAGCTGGGTGGGGGTCCAATTCCTGCAACACACGGACACGTTGATACCCACACACGCGATTATCTAAAGATAGGTCTTCTGTGCAAGAGGCTTGTCTTTTCTAAGTGCCCTTAGCTGGGCACAAGTAGAGGTAATCTTTGTGTTTATCTAAATGCCTCTGGGCAAATTATGTTAGTCAGCACCTGTTGTGGCTAGCACCTCTGTCTCCCCAATGATGATGTTTACACGCTACACCAGGTGTTCATTTAGACCGTTGAGGAGGCCCAGCACCATCTCCAACAGCCGCCGATGTTGGCCGTGTTTCAAACAAGACCGGCCGAGTCTGGCGACACGCCTATTGGGGCTGCACGCAAGTGTGTGTGCGTATGTGTGCGTGTGGGTGCGTGCGTACGTACGTTGGTGCGAGCCGTGCTGGTAATCGTAAGAGATGTTTGGGGGGGGGCCGGGTGGGAAGTTGAGGGGGGGTTGGTTGAAGGCGCCAGGGTGAGGGGCCCTGAAGTTGGGGGGGTTGGCAGCCCACGGCGCCCCCTGCTGCCCCTGCACACAACATTAGTTTAACTTACAGCTCACACACACACACAAGACAAAGATCTCCCGTGTAGCCTTTAACGGACCGTAGGGGCAAGTGCTGTTAGCGAGCACCTATGAAGGCCGGCATGGCACTCAAGGGGGTGGGTGGCCAGCACCACGCCCGGCCACCGTCGTCTTCCGAGCGGAGATGTTTACCCATTGCACCAGGTACTAGTTCGAGGCCGAATCGACTTTGCGGAGGCCAAGGGCCAGTTCAGAAATTTGTCATTGGTGTTAGCCGTCAGCGGGAATCGAACTCGGGTCGCTAGGTTCATAGTGCAGCGTGCTAACTGCCACACACACGTGCAGCAGACACACACAGGCAGCAGACACACACACGCAGGCAGCAGACACACAGAGGCAGCACACACACACACAGGCAGCACACACACAGAGGCAACACACACACACAGGCAGCAGACACACAGAGGCAGCACACACACACACACAGGCAGCAGACACACATAGGCAGCACACACACACACACAGGCAGCAGACACACACACACAGGCAGCACACACACACAGAGGCAGCACACACACACACGCAGGCAGCAGACACACAGAGGCAGCACACACACACAGGCAGCACACACACAGAGGCAGCACACACACACACACAGGCAGCAGACACACACACACAGGCAGCAGACACACACAGGCAGCACACACACACACACACAGGCAGCAGACACACACACAGGCAGCAGACACACAGAGGCAGCACACACACACACAGAGGCAGCACACACACACACACAGGCAGCAGGCACACACAGGCAGCAGACACACAGAGGCAGCACACAGTGGCAGCACACACACACACACAGGCAGCACACACACACACAGGCAGCACACACACACACAGGCAGCATACACACAGAGGCAGCACACACACAGGCAGCACACACACAGAGGCAGCACACACACAGAGGCAGCACACACAGGCAGCACACACACACACAGGCAGCATACACACAGAGGCAGCACACACACACACAGGCAGCATACACACACACACACATGCAGCATACACACACAGGCAGCACACACACACAGAGGCAGCACACACACACACAGAGGCAGCACACACACACACACACATGCAGCAGACACAATCACACACATGCAGCAGACACACACAGGCAGCACACACACACAGAGGCAGCACACACACAAACACAGAGGCAGCACACACACACATGCAGCAGACACACAGAGGCAGCACACACACACACAGAGGCAGCACACACACACAGAGGCAGCACACACACATGCAGCACACACACACACAGGCAGCATACACACAGAGGCAGCACACACACACACAGGCAGCATACACACACACACACATGCAGCATACACACACAGGCAGCACACACACACAGAGGCAGCACACACACAAACACAGAGGCAGCACACACACACATGCAGCAGACACACAGAGGCAGCACACACACACACAGAGGCAGCACACACACACAGAGGCAGCACACACACATGCAGCACACACACACACAGGCAGCACACACACACAGGCAGCACACACACACACAGGCAGCACACACACAGAGGCAGCACACACACAGAGGCAGCACACACACACACAGGCAGCACACACACAGAGGCAGCACACACACACACACGCAGCACACACACACACACAGGCAGCACACACACACAGGCAGCACACACACAGAGGCAGCAGACACACAGGCAGCACACACACACAGGCAGCAGACACACAGAGACACACACATGCAGCAGACACACAGAGGCAGCAGACACACAGACACACACACATGCAGCACACACACAGAGGCAGCACACACACAGAGGCAGCAGACACACACACAGAGACACACACACACACATGCAGCAGACACACACACACAGGCAGCAGACACACACACAGAGGCAGCACACACACAGGTAGCACGCACACAGGCAGCACGCAGACAGAGGCAGCAGCAGACACACACACAGGCAGCAGCAGACACACACAGAGGCAGCAGCAGACACACACAGAGGCAGCACACTCACACACAACAGCAGATCATCCCACCTGCTGGTTGTTCCAGGGAGGCTGTTGCTGCTGCTGTGATTGTTGCTGTTGCTGTGACTGCTGCTGCTGCTGCTGCGGTGGCCCCTGTTGCGAGGAAGGGAAGGCAGAGGGGTGGTGCCCCTCAGCGCCGACGGGAGGGATGGCTTCAGGGGGGCCCCCCGATCCGATAGGGCCCCCCGGCCCAGGTCCCGACACGACCGGCGCTTGGAAGGCCCCCCCTGTCAGACGCGCGTCACATCGCAGCGCCGTCGAACATCAGCGACAAGGAAACCCAGAGCCACGGGACTCGGCGATAGCGCACGCGAAGGATCAGACCTCGCGGTGATATCAGACCAATGATACCAGACGCCTGCGACTAAATATACGGTGACAACGTGGACTCATGTAGCGACGTCCAAATGCCACCGCATCTCCAGACGCTGTGAGGAAACAGCGGCAGTGTTTATTTAATGGACAGGCGACCAGTCAGAGGCAGAAGAAGGCCTCAAGCCTGGACTTGGAACAGGGGGCAGGGAGTTGACAGCACTGATGGGTGGGGGAAGCAAGTTCCAGAGTGCAGAAGCAGCAGAGTAGAATGAGTGGCCTCCCCACCGAGCCAAGGTTGACCGCGGGTTTCGAAAGAAAGCCTTGGAGCCCAGAGTGCATGTAGTAGGGGGGGGGGGCACAGTGAGATGACTTGCATCACTTCAAGTTATTTAGGTCGCGAGCCATTCCGTAGTGTACGTGCGAGTGTGTGCGTGAGCGAGCGAGTGCGTGAGTGAGCGAGTGCGTGAGCTCACCTCCCTGCGAAGAGGTGGGAGGCTGTGTGGTAACTGGCCCCACAGGTGCCTGGGTCGTGGCTCCCGGCTGCCCCGTGGGCTGCACGCCCTGGCGACCAAAGCAGCAGCGAAGGGAACGCACGGGGACACACGGGAACAGTGCGGTCACTTCTAACAGGCTTGAGACCACCACTCGCTACACTAGTGATCACAGTTTAACCACCAGCGCTTGCCTGGATTTGAGCCCACAGTCATTATGAACCTACAGCGGGAAACAGACAGGGTCTGAATCCCGGATCTAACACGCGTCGCTCCAGTGCACCGACAAGCCCGTTACAACACAGCCGTCCTTCCCAGCGGTGTCGTGAGATGACGACACCAGCCCTCTCACCCCCCGCCGACTCCCCCTGCACTAACCAGCGCCGGCGGCAGGTGCGGCTGCATGGAGGTGAGGTGGTCCACAAACTGCTGGTGCTGCATCTGTAGCGTGCGGAATTGCTGCTGCACGGCCAGCTGCACGGGCGCCACCACCGACGCGTACTCCGCCATCAGCGCCGTCTGCAGCCCGCGGGGGGGGGAGATGTGGGTGAAGGGACACACGGGGTCATGTGACAGGCGAGGGACATGCTGTAGATACGGGTCATGTGACAAACAGCACACACGGCTCACGCGACAGGCAAAAGTTACATGATGGGTACAAGGCACGCGGGACAGATGACAAGCAGGTGGGTCAATTGTAAATTGGATTTAAATATGGGTCAAGTGACAAGGCGGAGGACACATGACAAGGGACACACTGCACCCAAGTCACACGGGACACACGGGTCACGTGACAGGCACAGGACAAACAGCACACTCAGGACACATGGCACATGTTAACCGACGGTAAGGTAACATTAACAAGCCTTGAAGACGAATGCAGGGATAAGAATGAGGAGGAGTGCTTGCCTTGTATTGCGCAAGGCTCGGGCCTGGGTTTTTCAGCTGTCCGATGATGCTGTCCTCAAAGTAGCGATTCTTCTCCCACAGCTGCAGCAGCTGCGCACACACACACACACGGGGAAGTCGTCAACCGAGGGAACACGGTGGAGGCAATAGAACACACAGCGCCAAAGCGACGCAAACACACGGACATAACCAGGACACAGACGGTAACATAAAGAGCCGCAGCACACGGAAACGTACGGACACACAACAAAGACATGGCACACCGGCGCATAGCAGGAGCACAAAGTAGCATCAACACAGCAGCACATGGAAAGATGCAAGGCAGCGTCAAACCGGCACGGTAACACAGCACAACAATGCAACGAACACTCACAAAAAGACAAAGATCCCCCGTATAGCCTTAACAGACTCTTGAGGCAAGTGCTGTACGCGTGCACCTATGAAGAACACGGCGCACGGAGGGGTGGCGTGGCTCGCACTACGCCCAGCCAACTTTGTCTCCCCAGTGGCGACGTCTCACACAACTCCAGCTACTCGTTTTCAAGGCCGAGTTGACCTAAAGGAGGCCCAGGACCGGTTCAGATATTCGCCGCTGCTGTTTGTCGCGAGCAGCAACCGAACTCGGGTTTTCGTGCTCACACACACACACAACGTGCACACACCTAACACATTCATACACAACGCACACACTCACTCACTCGCACAGCCCGTACCTTCGTAAGCTTCTGCTGTTTCTCCTCCTCTACGCCGGAGATGGCCATGCAGAAGATGGGCACCACCACCTGCTGCAGTGCAACCTGCAGCTCCTGCGCCTGCTTGCGCTGGCTGCTTCCGCGCAACCACACGCAACCGCAAGTACACATGAGCCGGCAAAGACGGGACCAAACAGGATCAGTTCCCGGATTTAATTTTGACCCCCAAATAGCGACAATTCGTTGCATTTCGATGTAAAGCTTTCGTGACTGCAGGGATTCATCTTCTTGGTTCTTTCGGTAAAGTCACGTAGAAGGGAAATAATAAAATAATAATAATAAAACATAATAAAATACGATTCTCACGACGTTTTGGCCACAACGCAAGCAGCCGTCCTCAGGTGAAGAACAGGGCTGTCGGAAAGACAGCGTCCGAAAGAACACCACCAAGCTTGTCTTTCCGACAGACCTGTTCTTCACCTGAAGACGGCTGCTTGCGTTGTGGCTGAAACGTCGTGAGAATTATGTTTTATTATGTTTGATATTTATTATTTTATTATTTCCCTTCTACGTGACTTTACCGAAAGAACCAAGAAGATGAATTCGTCGCATGCTTAAAATCTACGCCATGCTACACAAGTCCCACTTACATATCCGAGTCGTGCTCGTGGTGAGGATTGTTTTCCCCTGGCTGTTTGCACAACCGAGTTCCAACTGAAGTCGTGAAAACTCTGGTGGCTCAGGCCAAGCAGGACCAGGGTGAGCCGCGTGCGACGGGACCCCACGGTGGCGATCGCGACCTCGACCCCTGCTGTACATTTGGAGTTTGCATTTTCTCCCCCGTAGGTCGCGTGGAATTTTCTCCAGGTCCTCTGCTTTTCTCAGCACATTTAGAAACATGCGTTTGGCTGCTATAAAATTCCACGTGGTAAGCCACGTCATTGAGGTATCATTTGTGGCCAGGTTGTTTCTGAAAAAGAGCTATATAGCGCAAGTGGGCCTGACCTGGTAAATTAATAGTTTTAGTTTTTAGTTTTGTTCACGGGGCACGGCTCGCGTTCTGCAGTGGAAAGAGCCACCTGACCGAACAAGACAAAAAGCACCGAGCGTGGCGGTGGACCACAAACACGGAGTCGCCTTCAACGCAACCCTGCGGTTAGCACGGATCAGAGGTCGCAACCGGGTACCCGATACCCGTACCCTACCCGATACCCGGCTACCCGTACCCATCTGGGTACGGGTACCCGTTTGCGACCCTGGTGCGGCCGGGTACGGGTAAACCGTGAGTCACTGGTGAGTCACCGTTTGTCACTCAATTCCCAACGTCTCGTCTCTTCTCACAATTCAAGTTCCTAGAATCAACCCACCCGCGCCTGCAACATGGCTTCATCCCAGAGGTCGCAATCGGATACCCGTACCCTACCCGTACCCTACCCGTACCCGGCCGGGTACGGGTAGGGTACGGCCGGGTACGGGTACCCGTTTGCGACCCTAGTGTGGCCGGGTACGGGTAAGGAATCAAAACCCGTTTGCGACCTCTGGCATGGATGCAAGGGGGTGGGGGGGGGCAACGGGGCAATGGGGCAGGCACGGCAATCACCAGTGGTGCAGAACGTCGTTGATGAGGTAGATGAGGTGCAGGCGTAGCTCGAAGCTGGAGCCCGGACGCACGATCCTCCAGCGCAGGTACTCGGCCAGCGCCTCGCACACCCCCGTTGACTTGGCGTTTGAGAAGATCCACGTCTTGCCGGTCTGCATGCAGCGCACGCGAGAAGTCATCGCCGCCGTCACATCACCGTCGCATGCAACGTCACCGTCGCTAACATACGATCGCACCATCACCGTGACATGCAGACCATCATCCGCAAACATTGACACGCATCATCACACACACACACCACCACTAACACATTGTCACACGGATTGCATCACACATCAATACCGTTGGACACAGCATCACACACCAACACCGTGACACATCATTTTCACAAACCAACACTAATCACACACACACACATCGTCACGCACTAACAACATTAAACACATTCACAACCACACCCAAAAACCGTCACACAGACACAATCACCGTCTCAAGAAACGCACGCTGTGTTCGCCATTACGCACATACCAAAACCATCTCGTGCACACACACAATAGACTGCTCAATCAACGCTGTTGGTGCTGGTGGAGGGGTGAGGTGCCATACAGAGATGGCGTCCTTAGTGCACGTGTCGATGATCGGCTGCAGGAGGCCGTCCAGGTCGCTCAGGCTGAGCTGGGCCTCGGCGGCCATTGCGCGCACGCGCGCCTCCTGGGCCGCACACACGGCCGCCTCCATCTGCTCCTGGCGTCACGCGGGGCGGCAAACGCACACCGTTACCGTGGGGACGCTCATGCGCCGTTGCTGCGGAAACAGCAACCCTCGCCAGCCTGTTGCATGGCAACACTTTGTCAGCACCTCCCTGTTGCACAGCAATATTTCCGATTAGCTCAACTGTTACCAAGCAAAACTATCCATCAGTACCTCCCTGTTGCATAGCAATGCTACCAATTATTACCTCCCTGTTGCATAGGAACACTCACCGTCAACACCTCCCTATTGCACGGCAAACACTACTCATCAGGACCTTCCTGTTGCATAGCGACACAACCCTTCAGCAACAAGACGAATCTGCACCATCCTGTTGCATGGCAACCCTGCTCATCGTTGCCGACTTTCACACGCACCACTCGCTCAGCACCAGGGTCACCTGCTGGCCCCCCTCACCTGCTGCTGCTGCAGGAGGTGCTGCTGCTGTTGCTGCAAGTTGGCGAGGCTCTGCTGGATCTGCTCCTGCACATGCTGCGGGCTGGGGACCATGCGGCCACCGGGCGCCACCGGGCCGGCGTTGAACGGTCCGTCGGGGCCCGCGACTGGCGGGGCGCCACCCTACCGGGCGTCCACAACGACGACGGTAACGACAGCGTTGAGGACGAGCTCACATCGCCACCACCACCCCACGGAAGATGAACGTGCAATCGACGAGCACGCGGTTCCATCCATAACAGAGTTTTCGCTGGGTCAGATCACGTAAATATCAATGTGTCGTTAAACCCGCCACCACCCGACACAGCCAATTAGCAAGGTTCGTCACGTAAACAACACGTGCCGTTTAGTTACTGCTTGGTCGAGAAAGCCTACGTGTTAAACACATTCCCATCGCGCAAAGATGTTTTATCATCGCGTCATCACAAGCCCGGTTCACACCTGAGAGGGGACCACAGGCATCTGCGGCTGCGCCGGCATCAGGGGCTGCTGCTGCTGCTGCTGCTGCTGCTGCCAGGGGGGCAGCGACGGCTGCACGGGGTCGGGTCCCTGCTGCTGCCAGGGCGGGAGGCCCTGGAGGGCAGCGGACGGCAGCGGTTGGGCAGCAGGCTGTTGCCACGGGGGCAGCACCGGGTCGGGCTGCGGCTGAGGCTGCTGCCAGGGCGGCAAGGCCTGCTGCTGCCCGGGGCTGGCTTGGCCCTGCAAGGACATGAACACGGAGACGAAGGAGATTGTCATTTGTTTTATAATCCTGGTTTTGATGTTCCTTCTCACTCCGATGTATTCGCAACAGCGATATGTGTATTGAAAAGAAACCGATATACATATGGCCACTGTGATGCCTGACTTAGCAACATTACTTATTTGAACACCTCACCGAGTCTCAAGACTCCTCTTCCACAGGCGGACCTGCATTTGTGCTTCGTATAATTTGTTACATAACACACACAATAATTAAAACTCAGCACCCGCATCTCCTGTCCCACAGTAGGCAAGGCGGACCCAACGCAGCCAAGGTGTGCACGCAACACACACGGCGGCCGTGCCCCCAGGATGCATGACAGTACCTGAGGCTGTTGCCACGGCGGGAGCTGGGGCTGAGCGTTGTCCTGCTGCCAGGGCGGGAGCTGCTGCTGCTGCCCCCCAGGGCTGCCCTGGCCCTGCTGCCAGGGCGCCGTCTGCAGCGACTGCTGCACCAGCGCCTGGTGCAGAGAGACCGGCTGGCCCGAGGCGCCAGCCATGCGTGCCTGCTGCTGCTTCAGGACTGTGTGCAGTCAAGATCACATGCGCGTGTTTGTGAGGGCGCACAAGTGTATACACATGCATACGTGTGAAGAGTGTTTGCTTGTTTGTGCTTGTATGTGTGACATGTGCAATTGTTTGAATTTGTGTGTTAGTGTGTGCATGTTGTGACAACTTGTGTGTACACATGTTTGCTAGTATTCGTGTGTGTGTTAATGTTGGCACAGTAGGGGGCACAGGTGGTGCATCAGCCAGTCATCTCGGTCATCTCAGTCGACCCGTGGCACCTGGGCCTGCCCCGTGACCTGCCAGCGGGCGTTCGACACTTCACGTGGCCTCAAGGTGCACATGGCCTGGCACAAGCGTCGTGGTGACGTCACCGCCACTTAGTGGCGAATGGCGGTTGTTGTTGTGTTCATGCATGTTGTGTGCATGTGTCAATGCATGCCCGCGTGTTTTGGTGTACATGTATACGTACATCTCTATGTGCGCGTGCATGCGCATACATGCGAGTATGGTTGCGTGCACTGAGCAGACGGCAAGAGGCGACTACAACCACCACAGTGTGGACACGACTGCATGTGGTGGTGGTGGTGCTGGTGTGGGTGGTGAATGAGCGTGTTTGCTACACTCACTCTGCTGCTCCGTGGTGACCTTGTACTGGTAGTAGTTGAAGTATTCTCCGCGGAAGAGGAACGCGAACTTGGGGTTGTCGCGTTGCTTCTGCTTGGTCATCTTCTCAAACTCGGGCCCATTGCGCGCCACAAACTGCGCCAGCTTGTCGATGATGTTTCTCTGCTCCTGGTCTGCACGGAGGACACGGGGCGGAGGGACACCGAGTGAGGGAGGGAGGGACACCGAGTGAGGGAGGGAGGGACACCGAGTGAGGGAGGGAGGGACACCGAGTGAGGGAGGGAGGGACACCGAGTGAGGGAGGGACGGACACCGAGTGAGGGAGGGACACCGAGTGAGGAGGACCAAGGCATGCTGCCATCTGGGTAGGTCCCATCGCCTATCTCGTGTCGTTGATATCCCTTCAGGAGCTGCATGCACCTCTGTGTGATCACTTGCACGCCACTCTTCCCACCTTGATAATGAAGCCATTCGTTGGGAAGACACCACTGGCAATTTAACAAAAAAACCCACACAGGAGAGGACATTCAGTTCGTGAATAAAACTATCCGCAAAAATCGATTTTGTCATTTGAAATCGCCTGCGTTGGAAACCCAAGAAACGCGGCCTAGTCTAACCAAGTTGCGCCTGGCCGTCGCCTGGCACCACCGTTGCCTCCCCCCCCCCGCCCGCTCCCCGCTCCCTTTCTCGGGCGGGTTTCTCACGGCGCCGCTCACCGTCGGGAGGCTGCGGGATGTCCATGGCGGGATGTCGCGGGCGACCGCGTCTTTCTCCTCCTCCTCCTCCTCGTATCCGCGACGACGACGACGCAGGCGGGAACACGGAGAGGCCCAGCGACGACCAGGAGACGGGAGCAGTGCGCATGCGCCGACTGCCCCGCGCCCCGCCCCGCCCCCCCACCCACCCACCCACCGCCCCGCCCCGCCCCCCCACCCACCCACCCACCGCCCCGCCCCGCCCCCCCCCCGCCCCCCCACCCACCCACCCGCCCCGCCCCGCCCCGCCCCCCCACCCACCCGCCCCGCCCCGCCCCCCCACCACCCACCGCCCCGCCCCCCACCCACCCACCGCCCCGCCCCCCCACCCACCCACCGCCCCGCCCCCCCCCCACCCACCCCACCGCCCCGCCCCGCCCCCCACCCACCCCCGCCCCCCGCCCCGCCCCCACCACCCACCGCCCCGCCCCCCCCACCCACCCACCGCCCCCGCCCCCCCACCCAACCACCGCCCCGCCCCCCACCCACCGCCCCGCCCCCCCACCCACCCACCGCCCCGCCCCCCCACCCACCCACCGCCCCCCCCCCACCCACCCACCGCCCCGCCCCCCACCCACCCACCGCCCCGCCCCCCCACCCACCCACCCGCCCCGCCCCCCCACCCACCCACCGCCCCGCCCTCCCACCCACACCACCGCCCCCGCCCTCCCACCCACCCACCGCCCCGCCCCCCCACCCACCCACCGCCCCGCCCCCACCCACCCACCCCCCGCCCGCCCCCCCACCCACCCACCGCCCCGCCCCCCCACCCACCCACCGCCCCCCCCCCCCACCCACGCCACCGCCCCCCCCCCCACACCACCCAACCGCCCCCCCCCCCACCCACCCGACCGCCCCCCCCCCCACCCACCCACCGCGCCCACCCACCCACCGCCCCGCCCCCCCGACCCACCCCGCCCCCGCCCCCCCCACCCACCGCCCCCCCCCCCACCCACCCCCGCCCCCCCCCCAACCACCCACCTCCCAGCCCCCCCACCCACCCACCTGCCCCCCGACCCCCCACCCACCCACCGCCCCTCCCCCCACCCACCCACCGCCCCGCCCCCACCACCCACGCCACCGCCGCCTCCCGCCCCCGCCACGCCCCCACCGCCCCGCCCCCACCACCCACTCCACCGACCCGCCCCCCCTACCCACCCACCGCCCCGCTCCCCCCCCCCCCAACGACCGCACCCCCACCCACCCACCGCCGCCGCCCACCCACCCACCCACCGCCCCGCCCTCCCCACCCACCCCCGCCCCCCTCCCCCACCACAACACCGCCCCCGTCCCCTCACCCACGCCCCCCCCCTCACCCACCCGAGCCCCGCCCCCTCACAACGACCCGCCCCCACACCTGCCACCCCCTCCCACCGCACCGCCCCCTCCACCCCACCCCCACCCAGCTCCCGCCCCCCCACACAACCGCCCCGCCCCCCCACACACCGCCCGCCCCCCCACACACGCCCCCCCCCCTCACAACAACCGGGGGGGGGGGCCCCGCCCCCCTCACACACCGCCCCGCCCCCCCACACACACACGCCCCGCCCCCCCGACACACCGCCCCGCCCCCCCCAACACAACCTGCCCCGCCTCCCCACCCACCGTCCCCGCCGCCCTCACACACACCGCCCCGCCCCCCCACACACCGCCCGCCCCCCAACCACCGCCAACTCCCCCCCACACACACGCCCCGCCCCCTCAACACAGCGCCCCTCCCCCTCACACCCGCCCCGCCCCACCCCCACCCACCGCCCCGCCCCCCCACACAACCTGCCCCGCCCCCCCACACACCGCCCCGCCCCCTCACACAACACGGCCCACCGCCCCCCCACACACCGACCCGCCCCCTCACACAACCGCCCCAGCCCCCCCCACACCGCCCCGCCCCCCCACA
>NC_083842.1:4078731-4107072 GCF_015708825.2 Lethenteron reissneri | reverse complement strand
CAACATTACTTATTTGAACACCTCACCGAGTCTCAAGACTCCTCTTCCACAGGCGGACCTGCATTTGTGCTTCGTATAATTTGTTACATAACACACACAATAATTAAAACTCAGCACCCGCATCTCCTGTCCCACAGTAGGCAAGGCGGACCCAACGCAGCCAAGGTGTGCACGCAACACACACGGCGGCCGTGCCCCCAGGATGCATGACAGGTACCTGAGGCTGTTGCCACGGCGGGAGCTGGGGCTGAGCGTTGTCCTGCTGCCAGGGCGGGAGCTGCTGCTTGCTGCCCACCCAGGGCTTGCCCTGGCCCTGCTGCCAGGGCGCCGGTCTGGCAGCGACTGCTGCACCAGCGCCTGGTGCAGAGAGACCGGCTGGCCCGAGGCGCCAGCCATGCGTGCCTGCTGCGGCTTCAGGACTGTGTGCAGTCCAAGATCACATGCGCGTGTTTGTGAGGGCGCACAAGTGTATACACATGCATACGTGTGAAGAGTGTTTGCTTGTTTGTGCTTGTATGTGTGACATGTGCAATTGTTTGAATTTGTGTGTTAGTGTGTGCATGTTGTGACAACTTGTGTGTACACATGTTTGCTAGTATTCGTGTGTGTGTTAATGTTGGCACAGTAGGGGGCACAGGTGGTGCATCAGCCAGTCATCTCGGTCATCTCAGTCGACCCGTGGCACCTGGGCCTGCCCCGTGACCTGCCAGCGGGCGTTCGACACTTCACGTGGCCTCAAGGTGCACATGGCCTGGCACAAGCGTCGTGGTGACGTCACCGCCACTTAGTGGCGAATGGCGGTTGTTGTTGTGTTCATGCATGTTGTGTGCATGTGTCAATGCATGCCCGCGTGTTTTGGTGTACATGTATACGTACATCTCTATGTGCGCGTGCATGCGCATACATGCGAGTATGGTTGCGTGCACTGAGCAGACGGCAAGAGGCGACTACAACCACCACAGTGTGGACACGACTGCATGTGGTGGTGGTGGTGCTGGTGTGGGTGGTGATGAGCGTGTTTGCTACACTCACTCTGCTGCTCCGTGGTGACCTTGTACTGGTAGTAGTTGAAGTATTCTCCGCGGAAGAGGAACGCGAACTTGGGGTTGTCGCGTTGCTTCTGCTTGGTCATCTTCTCAAAACTCGGGCCCATTGCGCGCCACAAACTGCGCCAGCTTGTCGATGATGTTTCTCTGCTCCTGGTCTGCACGGAGGACACGGGGCGGAGGGACACCGAGTGAGGGAGGGAGGGGACACCGAGTGAGGGAGGGAGGGACACCGAGTGAGGGAGGGAGGGACACCGAGGTGAGGGAGGGAGGGACACCGAGTGAGGGAGGGAGGGACACCGAGTGAGGGAGGGAGGGACACCGAGTGAGGGAGGGAGGGACACCGAGTGAGGGAGGGAGGGACACCGAGTGAGGGAGGGAGGGACACCGAGTGAGGGAGGGAGGGACACCGAGTGAGGGAGGGACGGACACCGAGTGAGGGAGGGACACCGAGTGAGGAGGACCAAGGCATGCGCCATCTGGGTAGGTCCCATCGCCTATCTCGTGTCGTTGATATCCCTTCAGGAGCTGCATGCACCTCTGTGTGATCACTTGCACGCCACTCTTCCCACCTTGATAATGAAGCCATTCGTTGGGAAGACACCACTGGCAATTTAACAAAAAAACCCACACAGGAGAGGACATTCAGTTCGTGAATAAAACTATCCGCAAAAATCGATTTTGTCATTTGAAATCGCCTGCGTTGGAACCCAGAAACGCGGCCTAGTCTAACCAAGTTGCGCCTGGCCGTCGCCTGGCACCACCGTTGCCTCCCCCCCCCCGCCCGCTCCCCGCTCCCTTTCTCGGGCGGGTTTCTCACGGCGCCGCTCACCGTCGGGAGGCTGCGGGATGTCCATGGCGGGATGTCGCGGGCGACCGCGTCTTTCTCCTCCTCCTCCTCCTCGTATCCGCGACGACGACGACGCAGGCGGGAACACGGAGAGGCCCAGCGACGACCAGGAGACGGGAGGCAGTGCGCATGCGCCGACTGCCCCGCCCCCCGCCCCGCCCACCCACGCACCCACCGCCCCGCCCACCCCACCCACCCAACCCCACCCACACCCACCGCCCCGCCACCGCCCTCCCACCGCACACCACCGCCCCGCCCCGCCCTCGCCACCCACCCCACCGCCGCCGCCCTCAAGCCCACCCACCATCCGCCCCGCCCCCCACCCACCCACCGCCCCGCCCCCCCCCGACCCACCCACCGCCCCGCCCCCCCCCCACCCACCCCCACCCCACCCCCGCCCCGCCCCCCCACCCCCCACCGCCCCCGCCCCCCCACCGCACCTCCAGCCGCCCCACACCCACCTCCCCGCGCCCCCCAACCCACCCACCGCCGGCCGCCCCCCCACCCACCCACCGCCACTCCCCGCCATCCCACCCACCTCCGCCCCGCCCCGCACCCCCCCACCCACCCCCCACCTCCACAGCCCCCCCCACCCACCCACCGCCCCGCCCCCCCACACAGCCGCCCCGCCCTCCCCCCACCCACCCACCGCCCCGCCCCCCACCCACCCACCGCCCCGCCCCCCCCCCCACCCACCGCCCCCCCCCCACCCACCCACCGCCCCGCCCCCCCACCCACCCACCGCCCCGCCCCCCCCACCCACCCACCGCCCCGCCCCCCCACCCACCCACCGCCCCGCCCCCCCACCCCCCACCGCCCCGCCCCCCACCCACCCACCGCCCCGCCCCCCCCTACCCACCCCACCACCCACCGCCCCCCCCCCACACACCACGCCCCGCCCCCCTCACCCACCGCCCCGCCCCCCCACCCACCGCCCCCGCCCCCCCACCCACCGCCCCGCCCCCCCACCACCGCCCCGCCCCCCCACACCCGCCCCGCCCCCCTCACCCACCGCCGCCCCCAGGGCCCCCTCACACACCGCCCCGCCCCCCCACCCTACCGCCCCGCCCCCCCACACACCGCCCCGCCCCCCCCACACACCGCCCCGCCCCCCCACACACCGCCCCGCCCCCTCAACACCGCCCCCGCCCCCCCACAACACCGCCCCGCCCCCCCACACCACCGCCCCGCCCCCCCACACACCGCCCCGCCCCCCCACACACCGCCCCGCCTCCCCACCCACCGCCCCGCCCCCTCACACACCGCCCCGCCCCCCCACACACCGCCCCGCCCCCCCACCCACCGCCCCGCCCCCCCACACACCGCCCCGCCCCCTCACACACCGCCCCGCCCCCCCACACACCGCCCCGCCCCCTCACACACCGCCCCGCCCCCCCACCCACCGCCCCGCCCCCCCACACACCGCCCCGCCCCCCCACACACCGCCCCGCCCCCTCACACACCGCCCCGCCCCCCCACACACCGCCCCGCCCCCTCACACACCGCCCCGCCCCCCCACACACCGCCCCGCCCCCCCACCCACCGCCCCGCCCCCTCACACACAACCCCACCGCTCAGTTATTATTTTTTACTCGCTAGGGGTGGCCTCCAAAATAAAATCCAGAATAGGCGACGTTTCGGGCAATGGCCCTTCGCGATTATGATACACGAATACTCGAGTATTACAATCGCGAAGTCGGAGCATGCGTGACTTCGGCGGCCATCTTTCTTTTGGTATTGTGCTCGCTTGATGACGTCACCGACCAATGCGTGACGTCACTGGAGGGGAGGCGGGGTTGTCTCCCTACGTAAGATGGCCGTCCCCCACTTAGACACCCCCTCCCCATGATTTCCCCCCCCCCCGCAAGTCCCCCCCCCCCGCAAGTCCCCCCCCCCCGCAAGTCCCCCCCCCCTCCGCAAGTCCCCCCCCCCCAAGTCTCCCCCCCAAGTCTCCCCCCCCCCGCAAGTCCCCCCCCCCCCGCAAGTCCCCCCCCCCCCCCGCAAGTCCCCCCCCCAAGTCTCCCCCCCCCCCCGCAAGTCCCCCCCCCCAAGTCTCCCCCCCCCGCAGTCCCCCCCCCCCGCAAGTCCCCCCCCCGCCGCAAGTCCCCCCCCCCCGCAAGTCCCCCCCCCCGCGTCCCCCCCCCCCCGCAAGTCCCCCCCCCGCAAGTCCCCCCCCCGCAAGTCCCCCCCCCCCCGCAAGTCCCCCCCCCTCCGCAAGTCCCCCCCCCTCCGCAAGTCCCCCCCCCCCGCAAGTCCCCCCCCCCCGCAAGTCCCCCCCCCCCCCGCAAGTCCCCCCCCCCCCCGCAAGTCCCCCCCCTCCGCAAGTCCCCCCCCCCCAAGTCTCCCCCCCCGCAAGTCTCCCCCCCCCCGCAAGTCCCCCCCCCCCCCACGAGAGATCGCGACCCGCCGCGCCGTGGTCACGTGCGCCGCAGTGAGGCGCCACGCGATTGGTTGATGGTAATTGGATGCGGCTCGCGATTGGTTGGCGTCGGCGTCGTAGTGGGGGGCGGGGCGACGCCGAGAAGCGGCTTCAGCTGTGGCCGGGAGGCGAAACAAAGCGGCTACAGCTACTACAGCTACAACAGCTACAGCTACTACAGCTGCTACAGCTACAACAGCTACAGCTGCTGCTGCTACAGCTACAACAGCTACAGCTGCTGCAGCAGCTACATCTACTACGGCTGCTGCTGCTACAGCTACAACAGCCGCTGCTGCAACTACTACAGCTGAAGCAACAGCAGCAACAACGGCAACAGCAGCAGAAGCAACAGCAGCTACAACAGCAGCAGCAGAAGCAACAGCAGCTACAACAGCAGCTGCTGCTAAAGTCAGCGACTGCACCGCGTGAGCCCCTGGGTGCAGCCACCTTAGAGGCGCTGGGGGTTGGGATAGAGAGGGGGTGCAGGGGGGGGTGCAGGAGGGGGTGCAGGGGGGGGGTGCAGGGGGGGGGGGGGCGCAGGGGGGGGGTGCAGGGGGGGGTGCAGGGGGGGGGTGCAGGGGGGGGGTGCAGGGGGGGGTGCAGGGGGGGGGGTGCAGGGGGGGGTGCAGGGGGGTTGCGGGGGGGGTGCAGGGGGGGGGAGGGGGTGCGGGAGAGGGGTGCGGGGGAGGGGGTGCGGGGGGGGTGCAGAGGGGGGGTGCGGGGGGGGTGCGGGGGGGGTGCGGGGGGAGTGCGGGGGGGGAGGGGGTGCGGGGGGGGTGCAGAGGGGGGTGCAGGGGGGGGTGCCGGGGGGGGGGGTGCGGGGGGGTGGGGGGGTTGCAGGGGGGGGTGCCGGGGGGGGGGTGCCGGGGGGGGGGTGCGGGGGGGTGCCGGGGGGGGGTGCCGGGGGGGGGTGCCGGGGGGGGTGCGGGGGGGTGCCGGGGGGGGGGTGCCGGGGGGGGGGTGCGGGGGGGTGCGGGGGGGGTGCAGGGGGGGGGTGCAGGGGGGGGTGCAGGGGGGGGTGCAGGGGGGGGTGCCGGGGGGGGGGGTGCGGGGGGGGTGCGGGGGGAGGGGGTGCAGGGGGGGGGGTGCAGGGAGGGTAATCGCAGCAGGTAGGCGCGGGGAGCTGTTGGATGGATCGGGGGATTGTGCAGGGAGGTGCAGTGGTGAGCAGTGGTGAGCAGTGGTGAGCAGTGGCGAGCAGTGGTGAGCAGTGGTGAGCAGTGGTGAGCAGTGGTGAGCAGTGGTGAGCAGGGAGGTTGGGGGAGCTGTCAACCCACACTCTCTACTCGGTGTTCTTGTACAGGGGAATCGAGTTCTCAGGTCCACGCAGCGTGCAGCCCATTCTGTTTGTATTTCTCTCCATTGCGATGGGACTTTGTGGGATGAACGTTGAGATGGATAAGGGGCACGGGGTGACCAATACGGTCTGAGTTGGTCAGTAAGCAGGTCGGGCGCTGGTAAGGAGCTGCAGCAGGAGGAGAGAGGCTGGTGGAGGTGGTGGAGGTGCAGCAGGAGGCAGCAGCAGGGGGCAGCAGCAGGAGGCAGCAGCAGCAGGAGGCAGCAGCAGCAGCAGGAGGCAGCAGCAGCAGCAGCAGGGGGCAGCAGCAGGGGCAGCAGCAGGCAGGAGGGGGTATGGATCTAAGCGAGGCTGCGGACGATCAGGGAGGGTCAAGAATGTCGTCTGTTCACATTGTGCTGGGAGCGCTGCTGCTGCTGCTCTCACTGGTGCTGGTGGTGGCGGCCGAGGGAGCTGTCTGATCCTGCTGCTGCTGCCGCTGCCCCCGCCCCTCACCCTCACCCACTATCACCCACTAGCCCCGCTCCTCACCCTCATCCACTATCACCCACTAGCCCCGCCCCTCACCCTCACCCACTATAACCCACTAGCCACTAGCCCCTCCCCTCACCCACTATAACCCACTAGCCCCGCCCCTCACCCACTATCACCCACCAGCCCCACCCCTCACCCACTAGCCCCACCCCTCACCCACTAGCCCCGCCCCTCACCCACTAGCCCCTCCCCTCACCCACTATAACCCACCAGCCACCTCTTCTTGCCAAACCCCCAAGCGACTAACCACACAGCCACTAGTGTTAGTAGCTAGCCACACAGCCACTAGTATTAGTAGCTAGCCACACAGCCACTAGTATTAGTAGCTAGCCACACAACCACTAGTGTTAGTAGCTAGCCACACAGCCACTAGTATTAGTAGCTAGCCACACAGCCACTAGTATTAGTAGCTAGCCACACAGCCACTAGTATTAGTAGCTAGCCACACAGCCACTAGTGTTAGTAGCTAGCCACACAGCCACTAGTATTAGTAGCTAGCCACACAACCACTAGTGTTAGTAGCTAGCCACACAGCCACTAGTATTAGTAGCTAGCCACACAGCCACTAGTGTTAGTAGCTAGCCACACAGTCACTAGTATTAGTAGCTAGCCACACAGCCACTAGTGTTAGTAGCTAGCCACACAGCCACTAGTATTAGTAGCTAGCCACACAACCACTAGTGTTAGTAGCTAGCCACACAACCACTAGTATTAGTAGCTAGCCACACAGCCACTAGTGTTAGTAGCTAGCCACACAGTCACTAGTATTAGTAGCTAGCCACACAGTCACTAGTGTTAGTAGCTAGCCACACAGCCATCAGTGTTAACGCTCCCCTAACCACACAGCCACTAGTATTAGTAGCTAGCCACACAGTCACTAGTATTAGTAGCTAGCCACACAGTCACTAGTATTAGTAGCTAGCAACACAGCCACTAGTATTAGTAGCTAGCCACACAGCCACTAGTATTAGTAGCTAGCCACACAGTCACTAGTATTAGTAGCTAGCCACACAGTCACTAGTGTTAGTAGCTAGCCACACAGCCACTAGTATTAGTAGCTAGCCACACAGCCACTAGTGTTAGTAGCTAGCCACACAACCACTAGTGTTAGTAGCTAGCCACACAGCCACTAGTGTTAGTAGCTAGCCACACAACCACTAGTGTTAGTAGCTAGCCACACAGTCACTAGTGTTAGTAGCTAGCCACACAGTCACTAGTGTTAGTAGCTAGCCACACAGCCATCAGTGTTAACGCTCCCCTAACCACACAGTCACTAGTATTAGTAGCTAGCCACACAGTCACTAGTATTAGTAGCTAGCCACACAGTCACTAGTATTAGTAGCTAGCCACACAGTCACTAGTATTAGTAGCTAGCCACACAGCCACTAGTATTAGTAGCTAGCCACACAGCCACTAGTGTTAGTAGCTAGCCACACAGCCACTAGTATTAGTAGCTAGCCACACAGTCACTAGTATTAGTAGCTAGCCACACAGTCACTAGTATTAGTAGCTAGCCACACAGCCACTAGTATTAGTAGCTAGCCACACAGCCACTAGTGTTAGTAGCTAGCCAAACAACCACTAGTGTTAGTAGCTAGCCACACAGCCACTAGTGTTAGTAGCTAGCCACACAGCCACTAGTATTAGTAGCTAGCCACACAGCCACTAGTGTTAGTAGCTAGCCACACAGTCACTAGTGTTAGTAGCTAGCCACACAGCCACTAGTATTAGTAGCTAGCCACACAGCCACTAGTGTTAGTAGCTAGCCACACAGTCACTAGTGTTAGTAGCTAGCTACACAACCACTAGTGTTAGTAGCTAGCCACACAGCCACTAGTATTAGTAGCTAGCCACACAGCCACTAGTATTAGTAGCTAGCCACACAACCACTAGTGTTAGTAGCTAGCCACACAGTCACTAGTATTAGTAGCTAGCCACACAGTCACTAGTGTTAGTAGCTAGCCACACAGCCACTAGTATTAGTAGCTAGCCACACAGCCACTAGTGTTAGTAGCTAGCCACACAGTCACTAGTGTTAGTAGCTAGCCACACAACCACTAGTGTTAGTAGCTAGCCACACAGCCACTAGTATTAGTAGCTAGCCACACAGTCACTAGTGTTAGTAGCTAGCCACACAACCACTAGTGTTAGTAGCTAGCCACACAGCCACTAGTATTAGTAGCTAGCCACACAACCACTAGTGTTAGTAGCTAGCCACACAGTCACTAGTATTAGTAGCTAGCCACACAGCCACTAGTATTAGTAGCTAGCCACACAGTCACTAGTGTTAGTAGCTAGCCACACAGTCACTAGTGTTAGTAGCTAGCCACACAGTCACTAGTATTAGTAGCTAGCCACACAGTCACTAGTATTAGTAGCTAGCCACACAGTCACTAGTGTTAGTAGCTAGCCACACAGCCACTAGTGTTAGTAGCTAGCCACACAGTCACTAGTGTTAGTAGCTAGCCACACAACCACTAGTGTTAGTAGCTAGCCACACAGCCACTAGTATTAGTAGCTAGCCACACAGTCACTAGTGTTAGTAGCTAGCCACACAGTCACTAGTATTAGTAGCTAGCCACAAAGCCACTAGTGTTAGTAGCTAGCCACACAGTCACTAGTGTTAGTAGCTAGCCACACAACCACTAGTGTTAGTAGCTAACCACACAGCCACTAGTATTAGTAGCTAGCCACACCAGCCATCAGTGGTAACGCTCCCCCATAACCACACAGTCACTAGTGTTAGTAGCTAGCCACACAGCCACTAGTATTAGTAGCTAGCCACACAGCCACTAGTATTAGTAGCTAGCCACACAACCACTAGTGTTAGTAGCTAGCCACACAGCCACTAGTGTTAGTAGCTAGCCACACAACCACTAGTGTTAGTAGCTAGCCACACAGTCACTAGTGTTAGTAGCTAGCCACACAGTCACTAGTGTTAGTAGCTAGCCACACAGCCATCAGTGTTAACGCTCCCCTAACCACACAGTCACTAGTGTTAGTAGCTAGCCACACAGTCACTAGTATTAGTAGCTAGCCACACAACCACTAGTATTAGTAGCTAGCCACACAACCACTAGTGTTAGTAGCTAGCCACACAGCCACTAGTGTTAGTAGCTAGCCACACAGTCACTAGTGTTAGTAGCTAGCCACACAACCACTAGTGTTAGTAGCTAGCCACACAACCACTAGTATTAGTAGCTAGCCACACAACCACTAGTGTTAGTAGCTAGCCACACAACCACTAGTGTTAGTAGCTAGCCACACAGTCACTAGTGTTAGTAGCTAGCCACACAACCACTAGTGTTAGTAGCTAGCCACACAACCACTAGTGTTAGTAGCTAGCCACACAGCCACTAGTGTTAGTAGCTAGCCACACAGCCACTAGTATTAGTAGCTAGCCACACAGTCACTAGTATTAGTAGCTAGCCACACAGTCACTAGTATTAGTAGCTAGCCACACAGTCACTAGTATTAGTAGCTAGCCACACAGCCACTAGTATTAGTAGCTAGCCGCACAGCCACTAGTGTTAGTAGCTAGCCACACAGCCACTAGTATTAGTAGCTAGCCACACAGTCACTAGTATTAGTAGCTAGCCACACAGTCACTAGTATTAGTAGCTAGCCACACAGCCACTAGTATTAGTAGCTAGCCACACAGCCACTAGTGTTAGTAGCTAGCCACACAACCACTAGTGTTAGTAGCTAGCCACACAGCCACTAGTGTTAGTAGCTAGCCACACAGCCACTAGTATTAGTAGCTAGCCACACAGCCACTAGTGTTAGTAGCTAGCCACACAACCACTAGTGTTAGTAGCTAGCCACACAACCACTAGTGTTAGTAGCTAGCCACACAGCCACTAGTGTTAGTAGCTAGCCACACAACCACTAGTGTTAGTAGCTAGCCACACAGTCACTAGTGTTAATAGCTAGCCACACAGCCACTAGTATTAGTAGCTAGCCACACAGCCACTAGTGTTAGTAGCTAGCCACACAGTCACTAGTGTTAGTAGCTAGCTACACAACCACTAGTGTTAGTAGCTAGCCACACAGCCACTAGTATTAGTAGCTAGCCACACAGCCACTAGTATTAGTAGCTAGCCACACAACCACTAGTGTTAGTAGCTAGCCACACAGTCACTAGTATTAGTAGCTAGCCACACAGCCACTAGTATTAGTAGCTAGCCACACAGTCACTAGTGTTAGTAGCTAGCCACACAGCCACTAGTATTAGTAGCTAGCCACACAGCCACTAGTGTTAGTAGCTAGCCACACAGTCACTAGTGTTAGTAGCTAGCCACACAACCACTAGTGTTAGTAGCTAGCCACACAGCCACTAGTATTAGTAGCTAGCCACACAGTCACTAGTGTTAGTAGCTAGCCACACAACCACTAGTGTTAGTAGCTAGCCACACAGTCACTAGTATTAGTAGCTAGCCACACAGCCACTAGTATTAGTAGCTAGCCACACAGTCACTAGTGTTAGTAGCTAGCCACACAGTCACTAGTGTTAGTAGCTAGCCACACAGTCACTAGTATTAGTAGCTAGCCACACAGTCACTAGTATTAGTAGCTAGCCACACAGTCACTAGTGTTAGTAGCTAGCCACACAGCCACTAGTGTTAGTAGCTAGCCACACAGTCACTAGTGTTAGTAGCTAGCCACACAACCACTAGTGTTAGTAGCTAGCCACACAGCCACTAGTATTAGTAGCTAGCCACACACAGCCATCAGTGTTAACGCTCCCCCTAACCACACAACCACTAGAGTCCAGTGTTCATACCGGAGCAACCGGATGAGCTTTGCATCTCTTCTTTACAGATGTCGAGTCATTTCAGTGATGCCCACGAGTATGAAGGCCTACCCCGAGCCACCGAGCCACGCTGACACGACCCCTCAACTCGCCCACGTGACCTCTGACCCCTGACTCCTGACCATTCCCCCGTCGGTGCCGCTGCTGTAAGTGTTGGGGCCGCTGGTTCCCGAAGTCCCTCCCTGCTCCGTGCCTATGACAGGGGCTCTGCTGTTCCTCGACCCCTCGCTACTCTGCGAGCAGCTGCTGCCGTCGCTGGGCTCATCGCCCGACGGCTCCCTTACCTTGTCCGTCCCTCCGCGAGCTCGTGTGAGAGGCATAGCTCCCCGCACACTCTCGTTCACCTGCAAACGCTGCGTTGTCTCTCCATGAATCACGCGCTATTAAACGGGGGTCAGGGGTCGGAGGGCGAATGACGCTGCCCTCACACTGCGCGAGTCCCTGCGGTGATAGACGGAGCTGGTACCTGCGGACGCACCGAGCCCTTTCCCCACGCTACGAGCGCACACACCTGCACACACGCGATACCCACTCGTGCGCCGCTCTACGCAGCGCTCCCACGTGACGAGCCGCTGTGTACACAGCACCTGTGGGGGCCGTTGGCCCCCGGGGTCTCTCCCTCACGCATCCCTTATTCCATTTGCGTTGCCGCACCACCCTTTTACCCGCTAAGGTTTCGCCGGCATTCGAACGCGACGCCCCTACTGTTACAGCCTCGCGCAGCGCTCCCACGCTGCGAGCATACGTGCGCACAGCATCATCAATCAAACGCCATACTCCCCCTCCGCTACGTACAGCTCTCGCACGCTGCGAGCGTGTGCCCGTCTACAGCCCGGTGCGGCACTCGCCTCCACGTCGAATAACCATGTGACCAATGCGCACCCGTATCCGACACGTAGCGAACGTACGCGCACTCACGCACACAGCTCCCCGCGGCACTCACTCACCACTGAGCACTCACGTTGTGATCGCGCACCTGTATCATACACGTAGTGAACACACGCGCACCCACACGCGCAACTCCACGCAGCGCTCACTCACGTGGCGAACCACTGTGTACACAGCACCACACACGTTCACACCTCTTAACGAGATCACACGAGGCCGCGATCAGCTATTAATGATTTATTGTCTGCCACCTGGGACCTGTTGTTAAATCAGTATGAATCGACGAGGCTGGCCTATTCCACTACGCCTGTACCTATTCTCTATTTATCGGCTATGATCCTACTTCACCTTCTTACTCACTGTTAGGTGCCACGGCGGTTCGTTGATCCCGTACCCGCAGCGTACCTCAATGCGTCTCACGGACGTTCGGGTCGCCTGGCGCTGGAGTGAGAGCGCGATCTCTCCCCTGCCCCCCCTTTTTATCCTCCCTACATCAAAGGGATGCGGCTCCGAGCGGGATGGCGGCCCTCAGCCTTTCCTTAACAATGGGCTCGCGCCCGCTAGCACGCGCACGGCGGTTCCGGGCGCCTGTGATATGCTAATCAATGTGCGGCGTGCGCAGCGTAAATTCTAATTAATCCCTTACCCTCCCTAACAATGGTGCCTGCGCGCTCAAGCCTAATTATCCCAACCATCCGTGACTATGCGCAAGAGCCCCTGCGGTCCCGCTACTCATGCTGTCCCGTCCCTCCCCTGCTTGCCTCGTCGACACGTGAGGGGTGTGTGTGGGGGATGCGCTTCAACCGCGGTGGCCGAATGCCCCTCGCCGCGGCCATACCATCTTAAGGCCGGTCGCAGCGCCGCGGTGCAAAGTAGTGTCGGGGGAGGCCGTCCAATTCCTTGATCGCCGGAAACCGTGAGAGTTAATCCCGATAAGGGTTTCTCGGATAAAAACCGGTCGATCAGGTGAGCTCCCCTTCCAGCTCTATGGGGGGGGGGGGGGGAAATGCGTGCGGGTGTGTTCATGTGAGGTGAGGTGAGGGGGACGAGGGGTTGGCTCCGTCGCTTGGTGGTGGCGAGGTCGGGGATGGGGCGCCTGCCGAACGGCTTCGTGGCGGCGGCATCACATAGCCCCCCGAGGTGCCAGTCCCCGTCCCGGGTTGACTGGAGCACCTTGCTTGGGCCGCGCCCACGAGGAAACGTTGCGGGGTCCGGGGGATCCGTCCGGACCTTGTGGCTGGTCTTGGGGCGGGTGTTTCCATCCTCTGTAGCTCCTGCGGCGGCCTCCTCCTCCACTCCAGCGGCTCTCCCCGTCCTCCGGCACCTGTGGGCTGGGGTACAAACTCAGCAGCGGAAGGGTTTAGGGGCCGTCGTCCGCGTCGTCTCCTGACTGGATCGGGGCATCTCGGGGGCCCGGCGGGACCCATGTAGTGTGCGAGGCCCCCCAACACGAGGGGTGCGGGTACCCCGGGATTTCGGGGCCTTCGGGCGACGGGGTTCTCTCTCGCCGGGGCCGCTTTCCAGGGTTTTAAGCGGCGGACGTTGACCACCGTCTCTCGACCCCTCTCCCCGCCATAGATTAGTACCGTCCAGGGGGAGATCTGCCGCACCACGGTCCAGGGTCCTCGCCAGTAGGTCGTCAGTTTCCCCACCTGCCCGGCCCCGACGCGAGGGGTGTGTAGCCATACCTTAGCGCCTGTCAGGAATAAGGGGGGTTCCATGCGGGGTCGGGTGCCTTGTTCCTGCCGCCGATGCGCGGCTTCCCCTTGCGGGTATGCTCGGCCTCGGGCTTCTCGCAGGGTCTCCAACAGGTGTTCCACGGGGCGGCTTCCCTCCTCCGGCTGGGGGGAAGGAACGCCGAATAGCAGATCTGCGGGTAAACGAGACTCACGGCCGAAAATCATTAAAAACGGGGTTTGTCCCGTCAACGTGTGTACGGTGGTGGCGTAGGCGAAAAGGGCGTAGGGGAGGTGTTCATCCCAATCCCGTTGATTTGCGGCCGCCATACGTTTGAGTTTCCCCGCTAAGGTCTGATTCATGCGCTCTACCATACCGTTCGCTTGAGGGTGGTACGCTGTGGTTCGGTCCTTCTGGATTCCGAATTCTCGGCACAGTGCCTGAAACAGCTCGGCCTCGAACTCGCTACCCTGGTCGGTGAGGACTCGTTCTGGGATCCTGTGCTTAAGTACGTAATGTTCCACGAATGCCCGGGCCACCACCAAGGCCGTTTTATCAGGGATGGCCACTGCCACAGGGTAGCGGGTGAAATACTCTACTGCGACTAGGATATACCGGTTGCCTCGATGGGATCGCGGGAATGGCCCCTGTAGGTCGATCCCGACCAGCTGATTCGTGCGGCTGACGCGGAACGGCCTTAGGGGTACCTGGTATCGAGCCGGTTTCGGCCCGCACTGCTGACAGGCGCGGCAGCCCTGTACCCAGGCCGCCACGTCTTGTGCCAATTTGGGCCAGAGATACTGGCGACACAGGGTCTCTCGAGTGCAGTCGTTCCCCATCGTGGCCCCCGAGTGGGTGGTCATGCACCAGCCGTAGCAGCTGGGGTCGCACCTGGGCAGGAACACAGATGCACCCCGGCTGGCCGGCCTCGGTTAACTCCCGTACCACTCCGTTCTGCACACACAACCGGGCATACAAACCGCTCCAGGGTCCTGGTAGGGCGCTCTTTTCCTCCTGCAGTGCCGCCTCCACTGCCGCCAGATCGGGATCCCGCTGCTGGGTCTGTCTCAGCTGCTCGTCGTTCAGGCCCGGGAAGGCGCAGCCGACGTCCTCCTAGATCCGTCCGATCGGGGCGGGGTGATCCGCCGGGTCCCGAGCCGTGGGTCCCGCGCTTGCCGGGCAGTCGACGGGATCCTCGGTGTCGCCTGTGAGGGTCTCTGTGGCGCACACTGCACTCTTTCTCGCTGGCGGGGGGTCAGTGGCCGCGGCCTCTCGGGGGTCCGTTGCCTGCCGGCAGCGTCCCCCCGTGAAACACGGGCAGGCCTCCTCCGCCCTTGTCTCGGCGTACACCGTGGGCCGCCTCGACAAGGCGTCCGCGTTTGCATGCGTCCGGCCAGCCCGATACTCGATTTGCAGGTTGTACTCCTGCAACTGCGCCAACCGCCGGGCCATCTGCCCCCGCGGCTCCTTGAATGTAAGAAGAAACTGCAGAGCATAATGGTCAGTGCGTACGCGACATTTCCTGCTTTACAAATACGGCCGGAACTGTTTGCATGCGAAAATCACGGCGTACAACTCTTGGCGGGTCACGCAATAGTTCAGCTCGGCCCCACTCAAGGTCCGGCTGGCGTACGCGATGACTCGTTCCGTCCCATCCTGTACCTGTGACAACACCGCGCCCAGCCCACTGCTGCAGGCGTCGGTGTCCAAAATAAAATCGGTGGTAAAATCGGGGAAAGCGAGGGTGGGGGCGTGGGTGAGGTGGTCTTTGAGAGTGGTGAAGGCCGTCTGGCAGGCCCTTGTCCACTGGTAGGGGTGCTTAGGGGAGGTGAGTTGGGTGAGGGGGCGTGCAATCTCGCTGAATCCCTTTACAAATCGACGATAATAGGTGGCGAGGTCGGGGATGGGGCGCCTGCCGAACGGCTTCGTGGCGGTGGCATCACTTAAGTGTCCACGTGATGGGGCCCAGTTTAGTTGAGCGGCCATCATCTGTGGTGGCCAGGTCGCTTCTGAAACAAATAAGTGAATAATAGCCTCAGTGGGCGGGGGGGGTTTGCCTGGCAGGATGGGCATGGTTTAGTTGTTGTATTTGTATGTGTCTGGGTGGTTCGTTTATCTTTCTTGTTTTTTCGTTTGTTGTTTGTAACGTTCTTAACCCGTGTCACCGACTGGATGCCTGTGAAAAACAAGAGCTTTACAGCTCATTAGATTCCTCCCCCAGCTAGAAATACATAAATTTCGATTCTGTGTCGGTGCCGGCGCCGTTTGCCGTGCCAGCGAGTGCAGGCGCGGGGGTCCATGGCGGAGGCGCCGGCGTTCCTGGCGGGCGACTCGCAGGTCGCCCCGTGGCTGCCGGGGGAGATGTGGCAGGCGCCGGCGGCGGCACCGGCGGCGGCACCGGCGAGAGAGAGCGGCCACCAAAGTAAGGGCTTCCACACGATCGGGGTTAGGGTTCGGGTCCGGGTCAGGGTTCGGGCCGGGGTCAGGGTTCGGGCCCGGTTCAGGGCGGCGCACGTTTTGCCGGGGCAGTTTTTGAGAGCGATTTTCTTTCGTCAATTCGACGGCTCTCGTTTAGCCACGGAGGCCTCGCCGAGTCTCGAGGCTCTCTTTCGAGAGGGTCCTGCCAAAGCCCTCGCGGCAAAGGGCGGCGTCTCAGCGTACGATCCAAATCGGGTAAGTTTCAGTGGAGAGCCTGGAGGAAACCCACGTAGAACACGGGGGGAGAACACACTAATGTGGCATGCGAGTTGGGAATCGAACCCAGGTGCTTATTGCCGTGAGGTGCGAGGGTGTGCACGTCTGTTGAACCCTTCGCACCGGACGAAGCCCGCCGTGCCAATCGGAGGTGCCGGTATTAATCACCGCAGCGCGCTACCACCGGGCACTCCCAATTGTCACCAGCAACACGTTGCTGCTGCTGCTGCTGCTGCGATTATCTGTGGCAACTTGGTACAGCAATGGCGCGTTTAGTTTGAGTGAACCGTAGCCGGCACCGGCGCCTGGTAGTGAACGGCGGTGGTGGCGGTGGTGGCGGTGGTGGCGGTGGTGGCGGTGGTGGCGGTGGTGGTGGCGGTGGTGGTGGCGGTGGTGGCGGCGGTGGTGGCGGTGGTGGTGGCGGTGGTGGCGGTGGTGGCGGCGTGACTCTGTTGGTTGCCCCGTCGCCCGCGAGTGAGTGCAGGCAAAACCCACGAGGATGTGGTGGTGGCGGTGGAGGAGTTGCTCCACCGGGTGGACGGGATCGTGGAGGTGCCGGAGCAGCCTCCGTGCGGCCACCTGCACCGCCACGACCACCACGACCACCACCACCACCAGCAGCAGCAGCAGAAGCAGCAGCGCCCGTCGCCGGAGGTCGGAGGTCAGCACGGTCACGTGATGGGGGACACGGGGGGGCAGGGAGGTGAGGGGGGGGAGGAGCACGTGGAGACGCGACGGGAAGGCCCCGTGGGTGGCGAGCGCCCCCAGACGGCGCCCCAGACGGCGCCCCAGACGGCGCCCCAGACGGCACACGGAGCAGGAGGGGGAGGAGATGGAGCGCGTCGACGGCGACGGAGAGCGCCGGGCCACCGTGCCGGGGGAAGGCGCTGCGACGCGGGATGGGGACACCGACGGCGCGGAGGGCGACCCCCGGGGGCGCGCGGAGACCCCCGCGATCGCCGCCGCGGGGAGGCGCGAGGGGGGGGGCGAGAGGCACCCGTTGTGCGTGGGAGCGCCGCCTCCGCCGCCGCCACCACCGCCGCAGCCGCAGCAGCAGCAGCAGCTACCGACCGGCGTGACGGCGCTGGCCGGGAGGCCGTTCAGGTGCCGCTCCCGGCCGCACCCTTCCCGAGGCGGAACGCGTCCCGTCGCGGTCCGCTGCGTGCTCTGACGCGCGTGTGTGTGCGTGTGTGTGCGTGTGTGTGTGCGTGTGTGTGTGCGCGTGTGTGTGTGCATGCGTGTGCGTGCGTGTGTGTGCGCGTGTGTGTGCGCGTGTGTGTGCGTGTGTGCGTGTGTGTGCTTGTGTGTGCGCGTGTGTGTGTGCGTGTGTGTGTGTGCTCGTGTGTGCGTGTGTGTGCTCGTGTGCGCGTGTGCGTGTGTGCGTGCGTGTGCAGGTGCGGCGAGTGCGGCAAGGCCTTCGTGCAGGTGGGGCAGCTGGCGCGGCACCGGCGCATCCACACGGGGGAGCGGCCCTTCTGCTGCGCCGAGTGCGGGCGCCGCTTCACGCAGTCGGCGCACCTGCAGCAGCACGCGCGCACCCACACCGGCGAGCGGCCCTTCGCCTGCGCCCAGTGCGGCAAGCGCTTCGCGCAGTCCTGCCAGCTGGGCGTGCACCGGCGCACGCACAGCGGCGAGCGGCCCTACCCGTGCGGCGACTGCGGCAGGGCCTTCTCGGGCTCCTCGGCGCTGCGGCGCCACCGCCGCTCGCACACCGGCGAGCGCCCGTATGCCTGCGTCGAGTGCGGCAAGCGCTTCGCGCGGGGCTGGCCGCTGGCGCTGCACGCGCGCACGCACACGGGCGAGCGGCCGTACGTGTGCGTGGAGTGCGGCCACGGCTTCGTGCACTCATCGGCGCTGGCGCAGCACCGGCGCTCGCACGCCGGTGAGAAGCCGTTCTCGTGCGCCGAGTGCGGCAAGCGCTTCACGGCGCGCCAGCAGCTGCGCTGCCACGGGCGCGTGCACACCGGGGAGAGGCCCTTCATCTGCGGACAGTGCGGTCGCACCTTCGCGCAATCCGCCTACCTCACTAAGCACATGCGCACGCACGCACGCGCCGCCGCCGGCGCCACTGCCGGTGCCGCCGGGCCTCCGTCCTCCGAGCTGCGGCACGAAGTTGCCGTGGCCGGTGATGGAATCGTGTGACGGCATCACGGACCGAGAGGCCGGGGCAGGCGCCGGCTGTGACTTCAACCGGCGACCTTCGCGGGGAAACTTGACTCGGCCTGCTTTGGGGTTAGGCCCAAGGGCTGTGCCTGTGAGCTCGCGGAGCCTTGCGTGGACTTGCGGGGCTTTGCGTGGCCTTGCGGAGCCTTGCGGGGCCTTGCGTGGCCTTGCGGGGCCTTGCGTGGCCTTGCGTGGCCTTGCGTGGTCCTTGCGGGGCCTTGCGTGGCCTTGCGTGGCCTTGCGTGGCCTTGCGTGGTCCTTGCGTGGCCTTGCGGGGCCTTGCGTGGCCTTGCGTGGCCTTGCGTGGCCTTGCGTGGGCCTTGCGGGGCCTTGCGTGGGCCTTGCGTGGCCTTGCGTGGCCTTGCGTGGCCTTGCGTGGGCCTTGCGGGGCCTTGCGTGGCCTTGCGTGGCCTTGCGTGGGCCTTGCGTGGCCTTGCGTGTCCTTGCGTGGCCTTGCGGGGCTTTGCGTGGCCTTGCGGGTCCTTGCGTGGTCCTTGCGTGGGCCTTGCGTGGCCTTGCGTGGTCCTTGCGGGGCCTTGCGTGGTCCTTGCGTGGCCTTGCGTGGGCCTTGCGTGGCCTTGCGTGGCCTTGCGTGGGCCTTGCGTGGCCTTGCGTGGCCTTGCGTGGCCTTGCGTGGCCTTGCGGGGCTTTGCGTGGCCTTGCGGGTCCTTGCGTGGTCCTTGCGTGGTCCTTGCGTGGGCCTTGCGTGGCCTTGCGGGGCCTTGCGTGGGCCTTGTGTGGCCTTGCGTGGTCCTTGCGGGGCCTTGCGTGGGCCTTGCGGGGCCTTGCGTGGCCTTGCGTGGTCCTTGCGTGGCCTTGCGTGGCCTTGCGTGGCCTTGCGGGGCTTTGCGTGGCCTTGCGGGTCCTTGCGTGGTCCTTGCGTGGGCCTTGCGTGGCCTTGCGTGGCTTTGCGTGGTCCTTGCGTGGTCCTTGCGGGGCCTTGCGTGGCTTTGCGTGGGCCTTGCGGGGCCTTGCGTGGGCCTTGCGTGGCCTTGCGGGGCCTTGCGTGGGCCTTGCGGGGCCTTGCGTGGGCCTTGCGGGGCCTTGCGTGGCTTTGCGTGGGCCTTGCGGGGCCTTGCGTGGGCCTTGCGTGGCCTTGCGTGGCCTTGCGTGGTCCTTGCGGGGCCTTGCGTGGCCTTGCGTGGCCTTGCGTGGTCCTTGCGGGGCCTTGCGGGGCCTTGCGTGGGCCTTGCGTGGGCCTTGCGGGGCCTTGCGTGGGCCTTGCGGGGCCTTGCGGGGCCTTGCGGGGCCTTGCGGGGCCTTGCGTGGCCTTGCGTGGTCCTTGCGGGGCCTTGCGAAGCCTTGCGGGGCCTTGCGTGGTCCTTGCGTGGCCTTGCGTGGTCCTTGCGTGGCCTTGCGTGGTCCTTGCGGGGCCTTGCGGGGCCTTGCGTGGTCCTTGCGGGGCCTTGCGGGGCCTTGCGTGGCCTTGCGTGGTCCTTGCGGGGCCTTGCGGGGCCTTGCGTGGCCTTGCGTGGTCCTTGCGTGGCCTTGCGTGGTCCTTGCGTGGCCTTGCGTGGCCTTGCGGGGCCTTGCGTGGCCTTGCGTGGTCCTTGCGGGGCCTTGCGTGGCCTTGCGTGGCCTTGCGTGGTCCTTGCGTGGCCTTGCGTGGCCTTGCGTGGTCCTTGCGGGGCCTTGCGTGGCCTTGCGTGGTCCTTGCGTGGGCCTTGCGTGGCCTTGCGTGGCCTTGCGTGGCCTTGCGTGGTCCTTGCGTGGCCTTGCGTGGCCTTGCGTGGTCCTTGCGGGGCCTTGCGTGGCCTTGCGTGGTCCTTGCGTGGTCCTTGCGTGGCCTTGCGTGGCCTTGCGTGGTCCTTGCGGGGCCTTGCGTGGCCTTGTGTGGTCCTTGCGTGGTCCTTGCGTGGCCTTGCGTGGCCTTGCGTGGTCCTTGCGTGGTCCTTGCGTGGCCTTGCGTGGCCTTGCGTGGTCCTTGCGGGGCCTTGCGTGGCCTTGCGTGGTCCTTGCGTGGCCTTGCGTGGCCTTGCGTGGTCCTTACGGGGCCTTGCGAGGCCTTGCGTGGCCTTGCGTGGCCTTGCGTGGCCTTGCGGGGCCTTGCGTGGCCTTGCGTGGCCTTGCGGGGCCTTGCGTGGCCTTGCGTGGTCCTTACGGGGCCTTGCGAGGCCTTGCGTGGGCCTTGCGGGGCCTTGCGGGGCCTTGCGGGGCCTTGCGTGGCCTTGCGAGGCCTTGCGTGGCCTTGCGTGGTCCTTGCGGGGCCTTGCGTGGGCCTTGCGTGGGCCTTGCGGGGCCTTGCGGGGCCTTGCGTGGCCTTGCATGGTCCTTGCGGGGCCTTGCGTGGCCTTGCGTGGCCTTGCGTGGTCCTTGCGTGGTCCTTGCGTGGCCTTGCGTGGCCTTGCGTGGTCCTTGCGGGGCCTTGCGTGGCCTTGCGTGGTCCTTGCGGGGCCTTGCGGGGCCTTGCGTGGTCCTTGCGGGGCCTTGCGTGGCCTTGCGTGGTCCTTGCGGGGCCTTGCGTGGCCTTGCGTGGTCCTTGCGGGGCCTTGCGTGGTCCTTGCGGGGCCTTGCGTGGCCTTGCGTGGTCCTTGCGGGGCCTTGCGTGGCCTTGCGTGGTCCTTGCGTGGCCTTGCGTGGCCTTGCGTGGTCCTTGCGGGGCCTTGCGTGGCCTTGCGTGGTCCTTGCGGGGCCTTGCGTGGCCTTGCGTGGTCCTTGCGGGGCCTTGCGTGGCCTTGCGTGGTCCTTGCGGGGCCTTGCGTGGCCTTGCGTGGTCCTTGCGGGGCCTTGCGTGGCCTTGCGTGGTCCTTGCGGGGCCTTGCGTGGCCTTGCGTGGTCCTTGCGAGGCCTTGCGTGGGCCTTGCGTGGTCTTGCGTGGCCTTGCGTGGGCCTTGCGGGGCCTTGCGGGGCCTTGCGGGGCCTTGCGTGGTCCTTGCGGGGCCTTGCGTGGGCCTTGCGTGGCCTTGCGTGGTCCTTGCGGGGCCTTGCGTGGGCCTTGCGTGGGCCTTGCGGGGCCTTGCGGGGCCTTGCGGGGCCTTGCGTGGGCCTTGCGTGGGCCTTGCGTGGTCCTTGCGGGGCCTTGCGTGGCCTTGCGTGGCCTTGCGTGGCCTTGCGTAGCCTTGCGTGGTCCTTGCGGGGCCTTGCGAGGCCTTGCGTGGCCTTGCGTGGTCCTTGCGGGGCCTTGCGGGGCCTTGCGTGGCCTTGCGTGGTCCTTGCGGGGCCTTGCGAGGCCTTGCGTGGCCTTGCGTGGTCCTTGCGGGGCCTTGCGTGGCCTTGCGTGGCCTTGCGAGGCCTTGCGTGGCCTTGCGAGGCCTTGCGAGGCCTTGCGTGGCCTTGCGAGGCCTTGCGTGGTCCTTGCGGGGCCTTGCGTAGCCTTGCGTGGTCCTTGCGGGGCCTTGCGAGGCCTTGCGTGGCCTTGCGTGGTCCTTGCGGGGCCTTGCGGGGCCTTGCGTGGCCTTGCGTGGTCCTTGCGGGGCCTTGCGAGGCCTTGCGTGGCCTTGCGTGGTCCTTGTGGGGCCTTGCGTGGCCTTGCGTGGCCTTGCGAGGCCTTGCATGGCCTTGCGAGGCCTTGCGAGGCCTTGCGTGGCCTTGCGAGGCCTTGCGTGGTCCTTGCGGGGCCTTGCGAGGCCTTGCGTGGCCTTGCGTGGCCTTGCGTGGTCCTTGCGGGGCCTTGCGAGGCCTTGCGTGGCCTTGCGTGGTCCTTGCGGGGCCTTGCGTGGCCTTGCGTGGCCTTGCGTGGTCCTTGCGAGGCCTTGCGTGGCCTTGCGTGGTCCTTGCGGGGCCTTGCGTGGCCTTGCGTGGTCCTTGCGTGGCCTTGCGTGGTCCTTGCGTGGCCTTGCGTGGTCCTTGCGGGGCCTTGCGTGGTCCTTGCGAGGCCTTGCGTGGGCCTTGCGTGGTCCTTGCGTGGCCTTGCGTGGCCTTGCGTGGTCCTTGCGAGGCCTTGCGTGGCCTTGCGTGGTCCTTGCGAGGCCTTGCGTGGCCTTGCGTGGTCCTTGCGTGGTCCTTGCGTGGTCCTTGCGGGGCCTTGCGTGGTCCTTGCGTGGCCTTGCGTGGCCTTGCGTGGTCCTTGCGTGGTCCTTGCGTGGCCTTGCGTGGCCTTGCGTGGTCCTTGCGTGGTCCTTGCGTGGCCTTGCGTGGCCTTGCGTGGCCTTGCGAGGCCTTGCGTGGTCCTTGCGGGGCCTTGCGAGGCCTTGCGTGGCCTTGCGTGGTCCTTGCGGGGCCTTGCGTGGCCTTGCGTGGCCTTGCGGGGCCTTGCGTGGTCCTTGCGGGGCCTTGCGAGGCCTTGCGTGGGCTCACTCGAGGGCTTACGCCGACGGACCCGAGGCCTCGGTGGCGGACGTTGCCGGGCGCGCCTTGCCGTGAGGTTCTCATCCCATGCCGCGAGGTTCTCATCCCTTGCCGTGAGGCCGGGCTTTGGGCGTCTCTGACACGGCTTGTCACGTTCGGGAGCAAAAAAAACGTCGTGTTTTACAGCGTGCGAGTCCGCCCGGGTGGGGGGGACTCGGAGCTGGCGGACGGAGGGACGGGAAGCCCAGGGATGTTCATCTCCTTCGGCTCCAACGGCTCCAAGGATGAAGGGGACGCCGGCGCGACTTGACGCTCCCAGCCGCCACGCAGTTTACAGCGTTCGTGTCACCTTTTGGCGTCATCTGGTCCAACACCATGTGAGACTAGGCTCTAAGGAAAGCTGTCTCGGGTGTGGACCAATCAACTTCAAGGACAGTGCATACATTATCAGAGTTATGTTTTTGTTTGCATTATGACTTGCAGGTATTGTGGTCTATGCAAACATGACTCCTTGTAAAAAAGGTGTCAGTTTTGTTGCCAGATGGAAGGGTAAAAAAACAATTATCAGCGTTCGTGTCTTTCCATCTCGTACATTCCACGCGGCTCCTCCGGGCGGCGGACGCGCGTCCCGATGAAGGACGACGGTGATTATTTAGTCCCTTCGAGGATCTCTCGCTCGTTCTGAGATTTTTGTTTACCAAAAAAGTAAGTTTCGGTCTAAATTTGTGCTGTTTCGCTGCCCACGTGAATGCCGCACGGCTGCGAGAGGGTTCGTCGCCCTGGGCGACCTCCCGGCACCTCCTCGTTGGGCCGCGCGTGACCGGCCGCACGCGAGATCCGGTGCAATCCCGCGGGATCTGGGGGTTCGAAGCCGGGGATTTCGGCGCCGGGGATTTGGGCGGCGCCAGCGGAGTTTTGCCAGCACTGTGCCAACTATGGCTGCAGTCATGGCCTGGGCCGGTTTACGTTTCAAATTGAAGCTTCGTATTTACAAAGCGCGAGACGCGTCGTTCCACGGCTCGTTCCGCGCGTCGTTCCGCGGCTCGCGCTCACGTCTCCCCGCCGACTGCTCGTGAGCTCGCAGCCATCGACTGGAATTAAACTCGGCTCGGCCCCGGCGAGGTTTTGTGAATAAACAGATCTGCACTGCGCACAGAACGCTGTCGCCCGTCGTGATGGGTTTGAGAGGTTCTCTGCTGCCAGCCAGCCAGCCACTGAGCCAGCTAGCGAGCCAAGCCAGCCAGCGAGCCAGCTAGCGAGCCAGCTAGCGAGCCAGCTAGCGAGCCAGCTAGCGAGCCAGCCAGTGAGCCAGCCAGCGAGCCAGCCAGTGAGCCAGCTAGCGAGCCAGCGAGCCAGCTAGCGAGCCAGCCAGCGAGCCAGCTAGCGAGCCAGCTAGCGAGCCAGCCAGCGAGCCAGCCAGCCAGCGAGCCAGTGAGCCAGCGAGCCAGCCAGCCAGCCAGCTAGCGAGCCAGCCAGCGAACCAGCCAGCGAGCCAGCCAGCCAGCCAGCGAGCCAGCCAGCGAGCCAGCCAGCCAGCCAGCCAGCGAGCCAGCGAGCCAGCGAGCCAGCCAGCCAGCCAGCTAGCGAGCCAGCCAGCGAGCCAGCCAGCCAGCGAGCCAGCTAGCGAGCCAGCCAGCGAACCAGCCAGCGAGCCAGCGAGCCAGCCAGCCAGCCAGCGAGCCAGCGAGCCAGCCAGCCAGCCAGCTAGCGAGCCAGCCAGCGAGCCAGCCAGCCAGCCAGCCAGCTAGCGAGCCAGCCAGCGAACCAGCCAGCGAGCCAGCCAGCCAGCCAGCGAGCCAGCCAGCGAGCCAGCCAGCCAGCCAGCCAGCCAGCGAGCCAGCGAGCCAGCGAGCCAGCCAGCCAGCCAGCTAGCGAGCCAGCCAGCGAGCCAGCCAGCCAGCGAGCCAGCGAGCCAGCCAGCCAGCTAGCGAGCCAGCCAGCGAGCCAGCCAGCCAGCGAGCCAGCCAGCGAGCCAGCCAGCGAGCCAGCCAGCCAGCGAGCCAGCCAGCGAGCCAGCGAGCCAGCGTCTGCGTTGCTTTCACCAACGTCTTGGCAGGTGGCGGTGCCATCGCGTGACGTGCAGGCACCGTGCGTGACGTGCAGGCACCGTGCGTGACGTGCGTCCCCGCCACGGAGGAACCGACCGGGCGGGCAATCGCCGACTGCCCCGAGGCTCACGTCACGATTCTGTTGAGGAATCGATTTTGTCTCTCGTCCCCAATGTCACCCCCCCCCCCGTGACTGGCAGCCCCCGTCAAGCAGCGGATAGACCACGGCTCGCAACGGCGGTCACGAAACTTGAAATAATACTATAATACTGTGGTACTCTTTGGTGCTTCCGGTAAAGTCACGTAGAGTAGAAAAATAAAATAAAATAACGTAGAGGTTATGCAGGTAGGAACAACAGTTCCACACTGCCCACCAGGGATTATTTGTCTGTCTGTCGTGCATAGCCCCGCCCCACCAGAGCCCTCCCATTGGCTCGGAGGCGCCGACCAATGGGAGCGGTGGGTTGGGGTTGGTAGAGGGGGGGGGGTTAGTGGTGGGGGGGGGGGGTTAGTGGTGAGGGGGGGGGGTTAGTGGTGAGGGGGGGTTAGTGGTGGGGGGGGAGGGGGCACCGCCGCGACTCTGGCCAATGAGGAGACGGCGATGTTTCATTCACAAAACGGAACTGGGGGAGGGTGGCTCCATTCATAAAATGGAACCCTTGAAAAGAAAAAAGCGGATCTTTTTGCCTCGTGTTTCTTTCAACATTCCCAGCCTTAAGGTGATTCAGTTGGGGGTGGGGCTGGGTGGGGAGGGGCTGGTCACCCCGTGGTGCCCTTATAAAACTCAACGTTTAACCTACTCACTACTACACTATACACGACACGCTACACTTATACAGGTAGGGACAACAGCTTCCACACTGCCCACCAGGGATTATGTGTCTGTCTGTCGTGCACGAATGCGCTGTCCAACCAAGTTCCTACCTGCCCACTCCGAAGGAACGTGTTATATGTGGCGATGGGTGGGCAAGCAAGCGGTGTCTGAGCTGGAAAGGAATTCCATCGCCGGATACAAGCACGTCAGTTGAAATGCGATCAGTATTACCTTGTTGAGAAAGGTGAGCGACTATCAGGTGAGACTGCTTGTCTCGCAGTCTGTTAAAAGCTCTAACAGATGCGTGGAAACCCTCCCCGTAGAGGCGCTTCAATCTTCATTTGAAGCTTTCGTGACTGCAGAGCCACTCGATCGGCCTGAGGACGACCGCTTGTGCTGCGATCGAAACGTCGCGATTTGTTTTATTTTCTACCCACGTGACTTTACCGAAAGAACCAAAGAGTATGGATCCCTGCAGTCACGATTGCTTCAAATCAAGATTAATACTGTGGTGGTGTTTGTGGTGGTGGTGTTTGTGGTGGTGTTTGGGGTGGGTGGTGTTTGTGGTGGTGGTGTTTGTGGTGGTGTTTGGGGTGGGTGGTGTTTGTGGTGGTGGTGGTGTTTGTGGTGGTGTTTGGGGTGGGTAGTGTTTGTGGTGGTGGTGGTGTTTGTGGTGGTGTTTGGGGTGGGTGGTGTTTGTGGTGGTGGTGGTGTTTGTGGTGGTGTTTGGGGTGGGTGGTGTTTGTGGTGGTGGTGGTGGTGTTTGTGGTGGTGTTTGTGGTGGTGTTTGGGGTGGGTGGTGTTTGTGGTGGTGGTGGTGTTTGTGGTGGTGTTTGGGGTGGGTGGTGTTTGTGGTGGTGGTGTTTGTGGTGGTGTTTGGGGTGGGTGGCGTTTTGTAAGGACGCGACACGGGCGGCAATTCCCGACTATATTTATTGACCAAAGTCTCAAAGTCTCCGGCATGCGCCGGTTTCACCGTGGCCCGGCCGGCTGCGAGCGACATTGTACAAAAACCAACGATACCAAAAGCAGCCCGGAGTGTCAACACCAACGTCAAGCGAGCGGGGGGGGGGGGAGCGGGGGGGGGGAGCGGGGGGGGGGGGGGAGCGGGGGGGGGGGGAGCGTGGGGGGAGCGGTGGGGGGAGCGGGGGGGGGAGATCCCCCGCGTGGCTTCTCCTCATTGCCCCTCGTTCTTGGAGGCCTCGTCGAAGTTTTCTATCAAATCTGGAGGGTGGGAGGGGAGGGAGGAGGGGAGGGAGGGAAGAGGGGAGGGGAGGGAGGGAAGAGGGGAGGGGAGGGAGGGAAGAGGGGAGGGAGGGAGGGGAGAGAGGAGGGGAGGGGAGGGAGGGGAGGGAGGAGGGGAGGGAGGGAAGAGGGGAGGGGAGGGAGGGGAGGGAGGAGGGGAGGGGAGGGAGGGGAGGGAGGAGGGGAGGGGAGGGAGGGAAGAGGGGAGGGGAGGGAGGGAGGGGAGGGAGGAGGGGAGGGGAGAAGGGGAGAGGGAGGAGCAGAGGGGGGGTGGAGGGAGGAGGGGAGAGGGGGGGAGGTCAGCACCACCCTGTGAGGCTTATCGCAGCAGAGAGACGTCGTGTCAAGGGGTGCACATTCCTCGTGTTCTCTTCGTGTTGCCAGGTTTGTCCTGCAGCTCTGCCTGCGCTGGTGCTCGCCGCAGTGGCCAGACTTTAACTACCTCGCCTGGTACGCAGGAGGTCGTGGTTTCGAACCCGACCCTGACGCCTGCTGCTGTATATTTGGAGTTTGCGTGTCTCTCTCTCATCATCATCACGGTGGCTAGGAGATGTTAACTACCTCTCCTGGTACACAGGAGGTCGTGGGTTCGAACCCGATCCTGACGACGCCTGCTGCCGTATATTTGGAGTTTGCGTCTCTCTCTCATCATCATCACGGTGGCCAGGAAATGTTAACTACCTCGCCTGGTCTACAGGAGGTCGTGGGTTCGAACCTGACCTGACGACGCCTGCTGCTGTATATTTGGAGTTTGCGTCTCTCTCACCATCATCACGGTGGCTAGGAGATATTGACTACCTCGCCTGGTGTACAGGAAGTCGTGGGTTCGAACCCGACCCTGACGCCTGCTGCTGCTGCTGTATATTTGGAGTTTGCGTGTCTCTCTCTCGCCGTGGTCTCGTGGATTTTTCTCCGGGTCCTCCCGGTTTGTCCCTCCGCGTGTATAATCAACGTCATTCCGAGTAATTAGTCTGCGATAACTTTCCCCCGTGACGACGATAATCCAACTTCGTTGAGCTGTCATCTGTGGTGGCCAGGGCGCTTCTGACAAAAGAGCTGCAATCGCTCAGTGAGGCCCCCCCTTACCGGGTAAAAATAAATAGAAATGGTTGACAGCTTTATACTCTTTAGTTTTTTTCGGTAAAGTCACGTAGGTAAAAAAATGTAAATTAAAATTAATAAAAAATAAAATAATAAAAAATCACGACGTTTCGGAGGCAACACAAGTCTCCGTCATCAGGTGGGACCGTCACAGCAAGATTTGCTGCATCAAGTGAGGCAGGGATTCAAGATGCAAGCTCTTAAATACAAGTTAAGGGGGAGGAGAGGGGGGGGAGCTTATCAGAATGTGGTAGCCAATGAATGGAACGTATCGGGAGGGGGGGGTGGGGCTAAAAGAGATCACGTGGTGTACGTGTACGTGGACATGCCTGTGCACAAGCACCTGTTGGTGCAGATGATAGAAGAGAACGAAAATGCCCGTGTTGTTTATACCAGTGTTGGCAGACAATAAAGAGAGTACTGTTACACGCTGGGGATGTTAACACTCGGTAAAGTAAAATAGTGCCTGTCAGATAAGATGGTCCAAAAATGTGTAGTTAAATCTTCAAATCTAGAATTGACAGC
>NC_083842.1:4049938-4074938 GCF_015708825.2 Lethenteron reissneri | reverse complement strand
TGAGATGGCTGCCACCTATGGGTCAGATGATTGCCTGCCACCATTAAGCAATTGGTAATTAAATATAATTAAAACAAATTCCTAAAAAGTGTAAAGTTATGGAAAAAAAATTTCACGAAAAGAAATTGTCACGCACAACGAGTCTGTGTGCAACATGTCAGCTCGATTTGATCACGGCAAGTGGGTTAAAAAACGACCGAAAGATTTGCACGGTCGTAAGCGCGCAAGCAAGCAAGCAAGTGAACTTAATATAAAGGATTTAAAAAAGCCAACTGGCCACTTTTTACTTTAGAAGCGTTATTCGCCGACAACATCAACCATATCCACACATCCGCACGTAACTCTGAAAAGATTATCAGAAACATCATCCCAACATCTTCCCTGCCTCCCTAAAGAAGCCTCAACGCTCATAAAGCAACGAAACGCTCTGAGGACTAAAAATCCGACATCACCACAAATCCCAGCCTTCAATATTGAAATCACAAAGCTAATCAATCGAGCCAAAACAGAACGCTGGCACGAGTTTGTTGGATCTTTTGACCACCGCCAAAACTCGTCAAAACTTTGGAAGACCATCAAAGCCTTAGACGGACACTCCAAACTGCCACCCAATTGTGCAATACATTTCAACAACAAATCCGTCATAAACAACAATAACATCGCCAACCACTTCAACAAACTTTTCTCATCAATCGTCCCACACTCTTCCAATAAATCCACCCGTCAAAAAATCCGTCAAATCAAGGAACTACCTCTAAATGACGCCCCCCAATTTAGCCTTGAAGTGGTGAAACTAGCAATCAAAAAAGCCAAAAATTCTTCAGCAATTGGCCCCGATGGCATAGCTATGCCCCACCTCAAACACCTCGGCTCCCTTGGCATCAAGTGTCTCGCCTCCACCATGAACGCCTCACTCCAGGGCAACCTCACTCCCAGGGCAACATCACTCCCAGTGCAACCTCACTCCCAGTGCAACCTCACTCCCAGTGTAACTCACTCCCAGTGCAACCTCACTCCCAGTGCAACCTCACTCCCAGTGCAACCTCACTCCCAGGGCAACATCACTCCCAGTGCAACCTCACTCCCAGTGCAACCTCACTCCCAGTGCAACCTCACTCCCAGTGCAACCTCACTCCCAGTGCAACCTCACTCCCAGTGCAACCTCACTCCCAGTGCAACCTCACTCCCAGTGCAACCTCACTCCCAGTGCAACCTCACTCCCAGTGCAACCTCACTCCCAGTGTAACTCACTCCCAGTGCAACCTCACTCCCAGTGCAACATCACTCCCAGTGCAACCTCACTCCCAGTGCAACCTCACTCCCAGTGCAACCTCACTCCCAGTGCAACCTCACTCCCAGTGCAACCTCACTCCCAGTGCAACCTCACTCCCAGTTCAACCTCACTCCCAGTGTAACCTCACTCCCAGTGCAACCTCACTCCCAGTGCAACCTCACTCCCAGTGCAACCTCACTCCCAGTGCAACCTCACTCCCAGTGCAACCTCACTCCCAGTGTAACCTCACTCCCAGTGCAACCTCACTCCCAGTGCAACCTCACTCCCAGTGCAACCTCACTCCCAGTGCAACCTCACTCCCAGTGTAACCTCACTCCCAGTGTAACTCACTCCCAGTGCAACCTCACTCCCAGTGCAACCTCACTCCCAGTGCAACCTCACTCCCAGTGCAACCTCACTCCCAGTGCAACCTCACTCCCAGTGCAACCTCACTCCCAGTGCAACCTCACTCCCAGTGCAACCTCACTCCCAGTGTAACTCACTCCCAGTGCAACCTCACTCCCAGTGCAACATCACTCCCAGTGCAACCTCACTCCCAGTGCAACCTCACTCCCAGTGCAACCTCACTCCCAGTGCAACCTCACTCCCAGTGCAACCTCACTCCCAGTGCAACCTCACTCCCAGTGCAACCTCACTCCCAGTGCAACCTCACTCCCAGTGCAACCTCACTCCCAGTGTAACCTCACTCCCAGTGCAACCTCACTCCCAGTGCAACCTCACTCCCAGTGCAACCTCACTCCCAGTGCAACCTCACTCCCAGTGCAACCTCACTCCCAGTGTAACCTCACTCCCAGTGCAACCTCACTCCCAGTGCAACCTCACTCCCAGTGCAACATCACTCCCAGTGCAACCTCACTCCCAGTGTAACTCACTCCCAGTGCAACTCATTGCGGCCGTCTGGAAATCATCGACAATCATCCCGCTTCCAAAACCCGGCAAAGACCTCAATCAAGCAACGTCCCACAGGCCGATTTCCCATCTTTGCCCATCAATCAAGATTTTAGAGGCCCTCATCCTTCCAATAATCACCACCAACTTACCTCCTTCAGCTCACCAACACGGCTTTCGCCCTGCACACTCAACAACGACAGCTCTTCTCAACCTAACCATCCAAATTGCAAACGGTTTCAATGAGAAAAAGCCCCCATCCCACACCATCGTCGCTTTCCTTGACCTTACAAAGGATTTCGACGCCGTTAACCACCTCACACTCATCAACATCTTCCAGGGTTCTATGCTACTGTAATAAAAGGACTCGAACACTTCTTTCTGTCTTCGTGTCTTTATTCAGGTTCACGTCTTTACCCACACGGCACTCTGTTATAACTCCTGTATTTGTAGCCCCCGGCTATTCACTGCTATTATAGCTTCCTCACCCCTCTGACTCTCTGCTTCATCTACTGTAACCTCCTCCCTGCAGACTTGCTGCTACCCCTATGTGCAGACCCTCTGGCTGTCACTGTATGCAGACCCGCTGCCCACTCTCTCTGTGCAGCCCCGCTGCTGACTGCAGCCTCCTCGCTGCTTCGGGTCGGTCACCGCTGGCCAACGGTGCCGATCCTCGCTCCCCCCGTGTTCGTGGCGATCTCGCCACACCCCGCTTCGCCCTTCGTGGCCTTCCTCTGTTCCTGGTTCCCCGTCACTCTCCCTGCTCTTCCGGTTCCCCTCCTTCTATACTCAACCCCTCTCCCCCCACGTGACCTAACTCCTCCCCCCCTGACGGCACCTCAGAAGGGCCGTTTACAACCGCATTACATCACCCTCCCCCCTAAAGAAAATCCAGCCGACCTCGGCTGAATTGCAACCTGAAAAGCAATGCGGGTGTAAAGGGCCAACACGCAAAAAGACACGAAGCATTGAAGAACATTATAACAATAACACAACACAACACAATCTAACGAAACGTGAGGGATTTCGAGCGAGTACGGGTAGCCGGGCCGTCCCGGACGGTCGGCGGCCCACCCGCCGAGCGGGAACGTGGAAGGGTTTTAGGGGCGACGGGCGCAAGTTCTTCCGTCGCCATTGGAGGCCCGCCACTGTCCCGCTCGCGTCCAGAAACATCCCGTACTCGCGTCCGCGGAGGGATAGGAAGAGCTGCAGGTCCCGTGGGTTCTGCGGCTCCGGTCGGCGTCCCACAAGCGGAAGGTCCTCCTCCCTGCGCTGTCACGGCCGGCTTGTCTGTGAAGGGTACGACAGGCGCTCTCGCAAGGTCAGCAGACACAGGCAAGGGCGAGTCGGCAGCAACAGACCCCGGCAAGGCAACTTGGGGAGATGACGCATCCGGCCGTGGGGCAATGTATGGCTTCAACCGGGACGTGTGCACGAACCAACGCCGTGCACCAACCTGAACACGCGCCGACTGTCGGTTGGGAACCTCAATGAGGCGGACCGGACCCTGCCAAGGTCGATGTAATTTAGGAGATGTACCTGGCCGCACCTGTGGGCAATGAAGCCAGGCCAGGTCCCCCTTTTTCCAGGGACACTCCCCCTTTGAACGTCGGGCACACCGCTCATTCCTGGCCTGAGCCTTGGCAGTAGCCATGCGGGCATTTTCCCTCGCCTCAGCGACACGCCGAACGTTGTCCTTAATATACTCAGGAAGAGGCTTAACAGGCCCCCTCGCACCGGTTCCCAACTGGTCATGAATCGGCGGCACGTTCTCACGGCCGTACATAAGGAAAAACGGCGAGTATCCAGTAGCCGCGTGCGGCGTCATGCGATACGCCGAAAGCACCCCAGGGATATGCAAATCCCAATCAGATTGGTTTTCCCCGACTGTATGGCACAGCATGGCGGACAGAGTCCGATTCAACCGTTCCACCATACCGTCCGTTTGCGGGTGGTAGGGGGACGTCCGTATCTTTTTAGTTCCAAGAGCCGCACACACCTCCCCCAACAATTTAGACGAAAAGTTACGTCCCTGATCCGTAAGGAGCCTCTCCGGAGCCCCTTTGTCCATTACATACCCAAATAGAAAGGCGTCCGTGATAGACGCCGCTGACTGGTCAGGCAAGGGCCAGGCCATCGGCCAGCGAGAGAGGTACTCCACCCCCACCAGTAAATACTTATTCCCTTTAGCTGATGGCGGAAAGGGTCCCAAAATATCTAACGCCACCAACTCATTAACCCGAGATACTTTAATCGATTGTATCGGCGGAACATATGGATGTTTAGGCGGCTTACGGCGGGCACAATCGGGACACGCGCGAACGTGACCGACGACATCCGTCGTCATGCCGTGCCAATAATAGTCTCGTTGCAGCGTCAATAGGGTTTTCTGCACCCCCAGGTGTAAAAGTGTGTCACAGTGCAAAGATCGAATCAACTCATAGCGCAATGACGCAGGCACAACGAGACGCCAGTGTTCCTGTATCCCTTCCCTCCACATCAGTAACCCATCTCGGAGAGCAGTTTCCGAATTACCACCCGCACCGACTTCCTTACCCGCCTTCTCCGTTCGTTTCCGTAACGACACCAAAGAATCGTCCAACATTTGCTCCCGAATCCACACAGACCTTGGAAGACGCAAAATCCCGTCAGCCGGTCCCCCTTCAACCGGTCCCGGTGTAAGCGGAGGTTCGAGAACATCCACTGCCCGCGCGACAGGTTGAGGGGGGGGCTGAGCCGGTCCACACCTATGCGTCCCCGACGCACACGCACAAGGGGATTGTTGCGGCAACCTGGACAGTGCGTCCGCGTTAGCGTGACGCACACCCTTCCGATGGTGAATTTGGAAGGAGAATTCTTGCAACGTGTCCAGCCATCTCGCCAATTGTCCGGATGGCTGGTCCATCTTAAGAGCGTACTGCAAGGCCGCATGGTCCGTTCGGACAATAAACGACCGACCGTACAGATACGGTCGAAATTGGCGGAGAAAATACACAATAGCCAAAAGTTCCCTGCGAGTGACGCAGTAACGAGTTTCCGCGGGAGACAAAACCCGACTCCCGTACGCCACCACACGCTCAACACCACCTTTTGACTGGGACAACACCGCCCCAATCCCGGTGTCACTCGCATCAGTATCCAGAATGAAGGGATGTTCAAAATCCGGATAATCCAACGTCGGCGCAGTAGCCAGTAGGTCGCGCAGGCTCCGAAACGCCGCCTCCTCCGGCGGTCCCCACACAAATTTGTGCCCCTTCCCAGTAAGGAGATGCAAAGGCCTGGCGATAGTAGCGAAATTCGGAACAAACCTCCGGTAATATGAGGCGAACCCCAAAAACCGACGCACATCACCCACCGTGGCGGGGGTTGCCCAATCCCGGACACACGCAGTTTTCTCTGGATCCGTGGCCACCCCGTCCGCACTAACAATATGTCCCAAGTATCGAACGGAACGTTGCAGTAGATGACATTTCTTAGGCTTGAATTTCAAATTAGCAGAACGCATTCTGGCAAAAATGGCCTCCAACCGCAATAAATGCTCATCAAATGTGCGGCTGAAGACAATAATATCATCTAAATAAATGAGACATGTCTCCCACTGCAACCCCGTCAATACCAACTCCATCAATCTCTGAAAGGTGGCAGGGGCTGCATTCAACCCCATCGGCAGACAGTTAAATTGGAACAACCCCTGCGGCGTACGGAACGCTGTCTTTTCCCGCGAGGGCTCGTCAAGGAGAAGCTGCCAGAAGCCCGAAGAGAGATCTAGCGTTGAAAAAAACTTAGCCCCTGACAAGGCGTCGAGAGAATCGTCCATACGCGGCAGGGGATACGCATCTGCCACCGACACTTTATTTAACTTCCGAAAATCCACACAAAATCGTAATTTACCATCTTTCTTTTTAACCAACACGACAGGCGCACCCCACGGGCTATTAGACGGAGATATAATATCCGCTTTCAACATGTCTTCCACTGCCCCTCGAACGTGCTCACGCTCAGCCGGACTCATCCGACGCGAGTTCAAGCGGATAGGGGCCGCGTCCCCCGTTTCGATGTGATGAGAGAGCAGCGAGGTGCGTCCCAAGTCCAAATCGTCCGAGCTAAACACATCGGAATAGCTCGCTAATAATTTATGAATCGCACAACGCTGCTCAGCGGAAAGGGCCGAATTTTCCCCACATAATTCGGCGATCCAACGATCGTCCACCCCTCCGTCGTGTGAAACACCACCCACCAGCCCCCCGTCCGGAATGTCACTCTGAGCCGTAAACGCCGTAGTGGCGTGTGCCACAACGGTACCAGCCGGCACACACACGCTTTCAGAAGTCGCATTTAACACCTGCAAAAACGGGCGCTGATCCGGACGGACAATGGTTTGCGCCCCCACCAGTGCCAATCCGCCCGTAACAGCGGCGGACGGCGACAGCAAAATTCCACAAGCACTCTGCCGACCCGGAACCGGCTTCCGGTATCGTAGGGGAATGAGCATCTGCGAGCCAGGCGGAATATCAACTGAAACTTCCGATAACGCCTGCACCTGGGCAACCGGAGCCGGTCGCCCCCAGGTGGACTGTAAAAACGCCAATTTGCGGCCCCCTGGCAGTTCAATGCAATTTTCATTGATTCTAATTAAAATGGGCATCTTAGCCAAAAAATCCGTGCCCAACAAGCAAGGAACCGCCAGGGACCTCGAAATTAACACAACGCCCGAGGCCGAGACCCCCCCGATAGAAATATTAGCGTCCACCTGTCCCACGATGCCCATACTACCCCCGTTCGCAGCGATGCAGGAAGCGTAAGCCGGCCTCACGGCCCCCGGTGGGATGTTCAAAAGATGGAATATGACATCCGAAATAATGGTCGCGGACGCCCCGGAATCCACCAAAATACGCACGTCCACCCCTTGGATCGACCCCGGTACAGTGGACGAACCTGTAGCGGCCGCGACAACCCGCCGAGCCAACTTACGCCACTGCGTTATCGAGCGACAAGGCGCAGATACTGGCCTCCCATATTTTAGAACATCCGCGTCGCACAACAACGGCGATGAGTGAGGTGTCAGGCCTTGCCGGGTGTCTGGTGCGCACCGACTTGCCTGTGCCGGAGGGTCTTTCTTTGGGACGTCCGCGATCGAGGCCTCCTGCTGGGGCGGCCCCGGAACCCGGGCCCAGCAGTCCCTGGCATAGTGGCCCCGACGGCCGCAGCGGAAACAGTCGACGTCGGGTCGGCGCGCAGCAGGCACCCCGTCCCGACGTGGCCGCGCCGGCGGCGGAGCCCGCGGCCCCGGCTCGCTTCGAGCCGGCCACGGAGTGGAGGCGGCCGACAGCTCCTTTGGGCCGGTCGCATCCGGCACGTACACGGCCTTTGTAGGGTCCCACCCTACGGCCCCCCCATCGACGACAGGACCGCCCGTCCACGCCGTGACTTGTTTCCAGCGGCGGAGATTGAACTGGGCGTCCAAACACTTAGCCGCGGTCCGGGACGTGAGTTTCTCGTGACCGCAAGCCGGCATAGGAATGCCCAGATCCCGGGATAACTCCAACATCTTCCCCAAGATGAGAGGTTCCAGCAGGTCAGGCTCCGTCTCCGGGTAAGCGGCCATCGCGAGTTCCAGCACGGCGCCCCTGTACGCTACAGGCGACTCCTCCGGTGCGCGTTGCCGCTGCACGAAGCGGCGATGGGCGTCATCCGGTGGCTCGTACGCGTCCGCCATTTCGTCGAACACTCCACGCAATGTTTTCTTCTTCGCAGCTTTTATAGAGCGAAAAAAACGAACAGACTCATCGTCAAGGAGAGTCGGAAGCACCTCCAGCGCCTCGGCGTCCGTCCACCTTGCCGTTCGTACCGCCGCCAAAAATCGACAAGCGAACGCACTCCAATCGCCCCCGATGGAGAACTCCTTAACAGTTGTAAGGTGACGACTGCGGCTCCTTGGCCTGCTTCCGTCCGTCACCGACTCTTCCGGCGGCAAGTTCAGCAAGGCGTCGCAACGCGGTGTCGCCAAGATGGCGGACGATCTTCGTGGCGGCCCCAAGATGGCGGCTTCCCGCCTTCCGTGGTGCGCCACGCCCAAGATGGCGTCTTCACGCCGCGTGGTCGATGGCGGCGCCATCGAAGACGACCCGGGCTCCTGCCGATCACCACCATCACCTTCCAACGCCGCCCTTGGCGTGACAAGGTCACACAACTCCGTGATGACGGTTTTTAGGGTCGCCAGTTGCTCCGCCATCCGGGTCCATCTTAAATCTTCGTCCTTCAACGCAGATGGGTCGGGCGCAGCGGCAACCTCCTCCACACCCGGGCCCTCACGGATCTCTCCCTCCGCCGAAGTGAAGCCGACCTCAGGAGGAAGATCGTCGTCGTCCGATGATGAAGCCGACGCCGGAGATGGGATATTCTTCTTCCTCAGTTGTTTCGCCATGCCGTTTCACTTCTGACTCCAGTGTAATAAAAGGACTCGAACACTTCTTTCTGTCTTCGTGTCTTTATTCAGGTTCACGTCTTTACCCACACGGCACTCTGTTATAACTCCTGTATTTGTAGCCCCCGGCTATTCACTGCTATTATAGCTTCCTCACCCCTCTGACTCTCTGCTTCATCTACTGTAACCTCCTCCCTGCAGACTTGCTGCTACCCCTATGTGCAGACCCTCTGGCTGTCACTGTATGCAGACCCGCTGCCCACTCTCTCTGTGCAGCCCCGCTGCTGACTGCAGCCTCCTCGCTGCTTCGGGTCGGTCACCGCTGGCCAACGGTGCCGATCCTCGCTCCCCCCGTGTTCGTGGCGATCTCGCCACACCCCGCTTCGCCCTTCGTGGCCTTCCTCTGTTCCTGGTTCCCCGTCACTCTCCCTGCTCTTCCGGTTCCCCTCCTTCTATACTCAACCCCTCTCCCCCCACGTGACCTAACTCCTCTCCCCCTGACGGCACCTCAGAAGGGCCGTTTACAACCGCATTACACTACCATCAGGCCTTGTTTGCTGGCTTACAAATTACCAATCATGCACTCTCTCTCGTGATATTCAATCCTCCTCACGAAACATTCATGCACGAGTACCCCAAGGTTCCATAATATCCCCCACGATCTACCAACTCCTCCAAAAGGAGTACAAATTATCAGCTATGCCGACGACATCACAGTTTACACTTCTAATCAAAATATATCTAAAACGGCTCAGCACTTTCCTAGCCAATAGATCGCTTCAACTCTCAACATCCATATCAACAGTCGCCCTTTTCACACCTGATCCTCATGAAGCCAATTTACATCCCAACGTCATAATAAACAACTAACGCCTCCCACTCGCAGAAACCCCAAAAATTCTAGGTGTAACCTTTGACACCATCTTCTTGGTTCTTTCGGTAAAATCACGTAGAAGGGAAATAATAAAATAATAAGAATAAAACATAATAAAATAATTCTCACGACGTTTCGGCCACAATGCTGACGGAAAGACAGCGTCATACAGACGCTGTCTTTCCGACAGACCTGTTCTTCTACTGAGGACGGCTGCTTGCGTTGTGGCCGAAACGTCGTGAGAATTATTTGATAATGTTTTATTTTTATTATTTCTCTTCTACGTGACTTTACCGAAAGAACCAAGAAGATGACTCACTGCAGTCACGAAAGCTTTAAATCGAAACTTTGACACCATGTTCAGCTTCGCTCAACACGGCAGAAAGGTCCATGCAAAAGTTGACAAACGAAATAAGATCTCACGAGCTTTAGCCGGCACATCTTGGGGTCCACAAAAGGAGACTTTACTCCGAACCTACAAAGCCATTGGACGTCTCATCATCAATTCAGCCTGTCACATTTGGTGCCCAAACCTCTCCACTGCAGGTTACTAAAAGCTCCAAACCTCCCAGAACCACCAGGCACTTCGCCTCGCCACAGGATACCACCTCATGGCGCCCATTGACCATCTCCACCAAGAAACCAAAGTTCTTCCGATTCAAGAACACCGCAAGCTTCTCACCGCTCAATATCTGGCTTCGTGCCACTCGACAACGCATCCTTGCACAAAGCGACTCAAAGCCCCTGCACCTGCTAGCTAATGAAATCCACCTTGCTTTCCTTCAGCTCTGCCAACGTGCGATCTACTTTAAACGCTCTTCCACCAAATAGCACCACCACATCAATCTTGAATCACTTGAACACCGCTGCCACCATGCACTGCCTGAACGCCTACAGGCCCCCAATGTCGTGCTAGAGGGTTGGCCCCCACCCATAGCAGATGACGAAAAATCCCTGACACGGGCAACTCGCACAAAACTGCCTCAACTCTGTTCAGGTTACTGCTGCTCCGTGCTCGCCGATTACCAAAATCGAATCGACCCAAACGCCCCAAACTGCTGCTCTTAGTGCCAAGCAACGCCAGGAGACGTCCCCCATTTTCTCAGTCGCCCAAAACGCGGACCGACAATTAGATCGACTGATCTCTGGCTAAACCCTTCCAAAGTGGCGACACAACGCAACCTATAAAGAGAAAGTGCGAGGAAAACAACAACAACAACAACCACCCCCACAACCACCACCACCAAGCTGCCAAGAGTATACGGTAACAACACACACACACAGACAGATTTCCCGCTCACGACCAACACCGGTGACGATTATCTGAACCGATTCCAGCCCCTCCCCTAGGTCGACTCGGCCTCAAACGAGTGCCTGGTGCGGTGTGTAGTAAACATCGCCACGAGGGAGACAAAGGCGGCCGGGCGTGGTGCTGGCCACCCACCCCCTCGTGTGCTGTGCCGGCCTTCATAGATGCTACTCGCTAACAGCACTTGCCCCCAGTCTGTTAAAGGCTATACTGTGGGGGGGAGGGGGTCTTTATCTTTGCATGTATCTATGTGCGTGTGTCAAGATCGGCCTCTGTGGAGGAGGCTCGTGAAGGACGCTACTGGGCAGTTGGAGGCAGTCGCCCTCCAACAACAACGGAGGGCGGAGGAGCGACGCTCACAACAACGAGCGGAGCGCCGGGTGGCTAAAGCACAGCAAGTTGGTACAGTAGGGGGCACAAGTGGTTCATCAGCCAGTCATCTCGGTCAGTCGACCCGTGGCACCTGCTGGGTCTGCCCCGTGACCTCCTGCCAGCGGGCGTTCGACACTTCACGTGGCCTCAAGGTGCACTTGGCCTGGCACAAGCGTCGTGGTGACGTCACCGCCACTTAGTGGCGAATGGCGGTTGTTGTTGTTGTGCTGTGTGTATCTGTCTCCCGACTATAGCGGGAGGCGGTGTTGTAGTCTCTAACCCCGCCCACTGACCCTTGGGCTGCACCCCTCTGAGGCCTATATAACACCCTGCTACAGCAGCTCTCTTGCGATAGTTTTTTCACCTGAGGACGATTGCTTGTGTTGCGATCGAAACGTCGTGATTTTGTTTTTTTCTATCTACGTGACTTTACCGAAAGACCCAAAGAGAATGAATTCCTGCGGTCACGAAAGCTTTAAGTCAAGATTTCATCTCTTGCACATTAGTCATGGGTGAAATAAATGTATTTGATCCTCGTAGCAAAAGTAGCTACATATGCTACATGCCCCACACTTTCAAGGGCCCTCCCCCCGCGCTAAATACTTTCAAGCTATCAATTCCAGTTCAGTGATTCTGCACTTGTTCTATTACTATAGTACTATACCACCTTCAAATTTTACGAACGACCGGGTGTTTAATGTTAGCGATTTGCCGTATAATTATCTGGCTGTATAGCAAAGGAAAATATACAATTACTTTACTATGCAAGTAAAAAATTAGTTTTTTCATATTTATGAGGTTTTTTTTAAAATGTAGGGCCCCTTTATAAGATAATGCTACAGACCCCACACTAGCTTAATCCGGCACTGCCTTAATTGCGTTGCGTTTCGTTCTTGTCGTCGTCGGAAATGTGATCAGCCACAACAGCAGCGATAATAACAACTCTCTCGCGGACCTTAATCCGATGAGTGGGCACTGGTTGCGGCGGTGGCGGTGGATCAATCGGCGCCTCGTCTCAGATTTTCCCGCGACAGATATTGGTCAATATTTGCACCGCCTCTCTCGGCGCTCCCTCTATCTCCCCCTGGATATCGCTTTCTCTCGGTCTCTCTCTCTCTGGCTCTCGTGTTCACCTTCTGAAGCGTTCACTCGTCACCGTGGCGTGCGCGATGACCAACACAACCACGTGACTTTCTTTCGTGTTGTGCGCGGTGCTTTTAGCGCCACAGCGCGTGGATTTGTAGCGTTTAATTTCATTTAGTTTGCTGGTGACTTTGTGTATTTCATATCGAAATCGCCTCCAGTGCTTTTGCTGCTGGCGGCAATAAAAGTTGTTTGAAAGTCTAAAGTCTCTCTCCATCTCTCTCCATCTCTCTCCCCATCTCTCTCCATCTCTCTCTCTTCGTCTGTCTCTCGGAGTCGTTCTCTCCCGGGTAAGGTGACACCCGGACAGAGACGCCGTTGCCTGGGGCTCTGTAACCACCCCACCCACCCCACCCACCCCACTCGGCCCACCAGGAACGCGCTCGCGTGGGAGGGTTGCGGGTTCGTCGCTTTGCGTGCAACAGGTTCGCGGTTCGCACTTTCATATCTGGCGGGCCGCCCCGGTGAATACGGCTTCCATTCCAGGCCCCCCCCCCCCACTCACGTTAAGAAGGACGCACTATTTAGATGATTATTCTTGGGCTGCTTTAAATGTCCACATCATAAGCCACGCTTTGTTGAGCTATCATTTGGGGCCAATAAGTGAATAGCTCAAGCGGGCATTGCCTGGTAAGATAAAACAAAAATAAGTTTAATTTTATTTGCAAATAGTTTTCAAGTGATGTGTTTACCTTTCCGATAGCTGACACCCCTGTCGTGTTTGTCTACCGTGTTTGTTGTCGTGACTTGCCCCTACTGGGACATCTGTCAAACAAGAGCTTCACACCTCATCGCATTGCTCCTGCGGTTCTAAATAAAGATGCTGATTCTAGATGCCCCAGCAGCGGTGTTGCTACTCAACCACGACGACTACCACTGCAGCACCAGCCCCCTCTCGCTTCGCAGAAGGACGTTAAAGACCCCCGTGACGGCTCTTGAAGAGGGTTGCGAGGGCCACCGGTGTTTGCCCGCGTCGGGGGTCAAAGATGCGTCGGCTATCGTGACCGCTGGGGTGGTTACCTTAGTTGCGCTGATGCCGCTGCTGCTGATGATGATGATGCTGCTGCTGATGATGACGCTGCTGCTGATGATGATGAACGCTTTCTTGCAACGTTGCGCGTTTGCCAAGGGTAGGAGGGCAGTCTGGGTAGACGACGAGAAGAGAGGGAGATGAGAGAGAGAGAAGAGAGAATCATAATGATCAACATCATCACTGTAACATCATTATCATCATCATCATCACATCGCCATCATCAAAATAACATCATCACTGTAACATCTTTGTTTTTTTTCGGTAAAGTCACGTAAGTAAAAAATAAAATAAATGAAAAGAACAACTAAATTGATTTAATTTAGTTGTTTTCATTTATTTGATTTGATTTTTAACCTACGTGACTTTACCGAAAACCCAAAAAGTATGAATCCTTTCAGTCACGAAAGCTTCAAATCTAGAATCACTGTAACATCATCATCATCATCACATCCCCATCATCAAAATAACATCATCACTGTAACAACATAACCATCATCATCACCATCACTGTAACATCAGCATCCATCACAATCAACGTAACATCATCGACATTACTGCCATCGCTGAAAAGTCGAGATGGTCGTTTAGTCCCCGCTGTTGAACAACTCCTAATCCGTCCAATTGTGTGAGTTCGGTAGACTGCCCAACATCCTGCCCACATAACGAGACCACCACCACCACGTGACCACCACCACGTGACCACCACCACCACGTGGCTTTTCTTTCGTGTTGTGCGCGGTGCTTTTAGCACCACGGCGCGTCGATTTGTAGCGTTTAATTTAATTTGTTTTGCTGGCGACTTTGTGCATTTTATATAGTTTAGTGTATAGTAGTTTAGTCTATAATAGTGTAGTGTATAGTGTAGTGTATAATAGTGTAGTGTATAATAGTGTAGTGTATAGTGTAGTGTATAATGGTGTAGTGTATAATAGTGTAGTGTATAGTGTAGTGTATAGTAGTGTAGTGTATAGTAGTGTAATGTATAATAGTGTAGTGTATAGTGTAGTGTATCGTAGTTTAGTGTATACTAGTGTAGTGTACGGATGCTGAACTTCTTTCGCACCGTACGTAGCCAACAGTGCTAGTCGGAGGTACGGGGGGACGAGGATGGAGAACGAACCAAGCACAAGAAGCAGTTTTAAAGAAACGCGATTTCAATCGAGATGCAGGTTATAGGCAGCGTTAGGGTTCGAGCCAGAGTCAGGGCTCGGCTTACAGCCAAGGCTGGGTCTCGGGTTATATCTCTGGTGAAAGCGAGGGTTATAGCCAATGTTATAGGGCTGGGGTTAGAGCGGTGGTTTAAGGCTGAGATTGGGGTTAGCATTGAAGCGCTGTGACTGGTCAGTCAATCAGATTAAGTCCACGTTTGTGACTCCTACGTAAATGTTCTAACCCCTACGCTCTTAGCTCCCCCTCTCCCCTCCCTCATCAGCCATGGCCAGTCTACTGCCGCACGGTTCAGGCCTCCTCCCCAAGTCGACGCCACCGACTCCCCGCGACGCGACAAAGGCCGATTCCATCGCTCCGTCTCCTCCCACGCGGCTCGCCTGCGCGTCACGTGTCATGACCACCTTACCTGGAGGGGCTGCCGACAGGTAAAGGTGAGTCGGAGTCGGTAGGGCAGGGGCGGCGAGGTGGCGGGCGATGGAGGAGGGAGCGATAGATGAGAGAGGGGCGAGAGGGTGAGAGAGATGGGAGAGACAGGGGAGAGACAGGGGGTAGAGAGGAGAGAGAGAGGCGAGAGAGTGGGGAGAGAGTAGATAGTGAGAGAGAGAGACTTTGACTTCTAAACCACTTTGATTGCCGGCAGCAGCAACAGCACTGGAGCCGATTTCGAGTGAACATTAAAGTCGGCAGGCCCGTGTCTATATAGCGAAGCGTTACACACGCACAGCGCATCACACACCCACAGCCACTGTCGCGTTGACACGTGCGGCCGATTCTTATCAGATGCTGGGAATTTTCGCGTGGTGCCTTTCGAGGGGGTGAGAGTGGGGGTATTCCCTCCGTCACTTGGGCGTGGGGCGTGTGTGTCCGTTCCCCATATCGCCATGCAAACATTGGCAGGCCACAGAATGCATGTCGGTGAATATTGATGAAGTGTTAAGAGCGGCGAGTGCCAACTCTGATATTCCTTCCGATATACGCGGCGGCTCTTAAACTTTAATGCGGCCCCGTAGCCCTTATGGGTTCTCAAATGTCAATAAACGCACTGGGGTTTGATGAAACGAAGTAAGTTGTAACACACGTGCCCGTGTGCTTAATTTGCGTTTCGATGATTTACCTTCTAAACTAATTTGTCCACGTCGCCCACATCCACAAAGGGCATTTCACACCCCAGGTTAAGAACCACTCACTGTGTTGGAGTGTCAGGAATTGTGACTTTATCCGTCCGCTAGTTTTTAATCCAGTTTAACATTTACTATTATTGTTTTTCATACATTTTCCATGGATGTTTGCTGTAGTTTGATTCGATTTTAAACTACAGGGTGTTTAAAAATAATAGACCCAATTTCAAAGCGGTATATTTCACGATGACAACATGTTACAATTACACGAAAAGTTACAAACGGTTTAATGAGTTATTACGTTTTAGTAACCATTTTATAAATGCTCTATGTGCCCTCCACCTGCTGTACGGACAACATCGAGACGATAGTTGAATTCGTCCCAAACGCCTCTCAAAGTGTCTTCTTCCACTGAAGTCACCGCTGATTCTGTTTTTGAGGTCATCAAGATCAGTCGCTAATGGTGGCACAAAAACACCACGGGTCTTTGACGAATCCCACAAGAAAAGGCCGCGCCAATTCTTGGGTTCCCGTGCGACCTGTCCAACGTTGAGGCAGCGTGTCTTGCCAATGACTGAGGCTAGGGGCTGCTTGCACGCTGGGAGAGACATCTATTGGTTATCATTTTAAACTCTATGCCCCGCCCTCTCTATGCCCCGCCCTTTCGAGTGGTAAGAGTTTCATTCATGGGCGGTTCGTGGTTGCAGAGATATAGCGATTTCAAATCGGGTCTATCTTTTTGAAAACCCTGTATACCATGAAAGTAAACTCTAAAATGTAACTAAAGCTAAACTAAAAACTACAAACCAAACTGTATTTGATTTTACCAGGTTAGACCCACTGATTTGCGTAGCTCTTTTTCAGAAGCCACCTGTCCACCAAAGTTAGCTGCACGAAGTGGCTTTACATCCGGAAATGTATCGCAGCAGCCAAATCACTCTAAACGCGTCGTGATGTTGATTCTAAATGTGGAGGGGAAACCCGGAGGAGGACCCGGAAACAAATCGATGGGACCAACGGGAGAGAGACACGCAAACTCCAAATATACAGCAGGCATCAGGGTCGGGCTCGAACCCACAAAATTCTGTATACCAGGCGAGGTAGTCAACATCTCCTAGCCACCGCGATGATGATGAGAGAGACACGTAAACTCCAAATATACAGCAGGCATCAGGGTCGGGCTCGAACCCACGAAATTCTGTATACCAGGCGAGGTAGTTAACATCTCCTAGCCACCGCGATGATGAGAGAGAGAAAGAGACGCAAAATTAATGTATACAGCAGCAGGCGTCAGGTTCGGGATCGAACCCACGACCTCCTGTATACCAGGCGAGGTAGTCAACATCTCGCCACCGATAGTGAGTGTCATTTATTATTGCCATTGTATCTCTACTGCGGATGTAGTCATTATTGTTACGGTATAATAAATCAGCTTTAATTGAATTCGTGTCGAAGTTAAGTTGATACTCGGGAGTGTTGCGCGTCTCTCTTTTGAAAGTTCGTCATGCCAGGCGCTGTATGAAATCAAGATCGTCATCATCGTCGTCGTTGTTGTACGAGTATAGATTTGCGCGGCAGGATGGCAGAGCAGTGGTTCGACTCCCGGACTCTGGCGACCCCTCTGTGCGGAGTTTGTACGAGCTGTCTTCTGCACGGAGTTTTGGTTGACACACACAAACGCAGCGACACTGGGCACGGTAACTGGACAAACAACCCCAACGCTGCTTTAACGCGTAGGAGGATTTTGCGGCCAATGTCTTCCAATAATACCGGTCGTTTTTTTGTTGGGTTAGATCGCGTAAATATGTAGTGACGTAAATGGAGTCACTATGGCGTTTAGCGCCAGCTACCGCCACTAGAGTGGAACTGTGGGTCTTGGGCCTCTCTCTGGCACCAGAGTGGGCACGGCATGGAGGCGGGGCCCGAGAGGGCATGGCTCTGGTGACGGTCAGAGAGAGGGCAGGTGAGGACGTGACGCTCTGGGCAAACACGAGAGGGCACGTGACCAGGACAGGGGTAGGGAGGGGGCCCAAAGAGTGGCTTGAGGGACACGTGATGAGTGGTCGAGAACCTTCTGGTGAGATCCAGAAGGGGGCGCAGCTGAAGGCGGGGCGAGGCCACGCCTCTCGGGAGAATAAAAGGGAGGTCCCGAGAGCAATCGCGGCTGTCTGCTGGAATGGAACCCGTCGGTGCTACGTCTCTTCGATCCTCGGTCTGCGGTCGTCACGCTCGGCATCGTGGGTCAGGCAGTGCGTTGGCCGACTGACCCAGTTCTGTAGTTACTCCGTCGTGGGATAGTTAACCGTTGTTACGTTACGCAGTTACCCTGTTGCGGTTGTGTAATAGACGTGTTGCCTGCAAGTTCAAGTGTGTGCCTCCGTAGAACCCACTACAAATATATGAATGTGTCGTTAAACCCGCCACCAACCGACACAGACAATTAGTAACAAATCTGGCTGTCGCCTGATGAAGCTGGTTGTGATTACTGGTGAAACGTCGAACTCAGATTGTAAATGTCGTGGCTTGGCTCTCTAACACACCGGTGTAGTGCTGTACTAGTATACTACACTATACACTACACTATACACTACACTATACACTGCTATACACTACACTATATACTACACTATACACTACACTATACACTACACTACATACAAGTGCTGTACTAGTACACTACACTATACACTACACACTAGACTATACACTATACTATACACTACACACTATACACTACATTATAGACTACACTACACTATAGACTACACTACACTATACACTACACTTTACACTACACTATACTATACACTATACTATACAGTGATACCTCGGTTCACGAACGCTTCGGTTCACGAACAACTCGGTTCACGAACAGAAAATTTCATAAAAATATGCTCTGGTTCACGAACTCCGCTTCGGTTCACGAACAGGAGCCGCGGCCATTTTTATGCTAATTCCAGGCTGTCACGTGGTCGTGACTTCCTGTAGGAAGATCGTGGAGAGAAGCAGAGACACAGAAAGAAGTACTGTGAGTACTGTGAAGACACTTTCAGTGACTTTTTGATTTTTGGTGTGCTTTTTAGCACATACAGTACTGTACTACTGTACTGTACAATACTGTACTTACTGTATTGTACAGTTCACCCGTTTGAGTGCTTACTGTCTCCCACCCGCCTCCCACCTGCCTTCCTCCATGCCAGAAGTCATCTCAAGCAAGGTTAGTGTTCTCTCTTTATACATTACTATACTGTACAGTACTACAGTAATGTGTATTGTCATTTGTTTCATATTTTTGTGCTTCAAAAACCAAAAAAAAGGTCAGAACGGATTAACCAGATTTACATTGAACCCTGTGGGAAAATGTGCCTCGGTTCACGACCAATTCGGTTCACGACCAGAGTCAGTTCACGAATTAAGTTCGTGAACCGAGGTATCACTACACTACACTATACACTACACTATACACTACACTATACACTACACTATACACTACACTACATACTAGTGATGTACTAGTATACTACACTATACACTACACTACTATACACTACATACTAGTGCTGTACTAGTACACTACACTATATACTACACTATACATTACACTACTATATACACTAGTGCTGTACTAGTATACTACACTATACACTATATACTAAATACTAGTGCTGTACTAGTGACGAATTGGCCACATTCTGTTCACGTGACAAACCACGCGACACGGCCAATTCGTAAGGTTGCCACGTAAACAGAACGTGGCCAATTCGTTACGAGCACAGCAACACCGGATGTGTGTTGGAGAGCAAACCCACAACATTTACAACCCCAATGCTGCAAGAACGAACTTCAAATTACACATTCGGGATCACTCACTCACTCACACACCCACGTGTGTACGTACAGCAGTAGCATCGCCCCTAACGATGAACAACGTGGCAGGACTCCCTGAAAACGAGTCTTGAGACTCAGATGAGGCTCTCCTGGTGAACAGAAGTACAGAATGAAAGTGAAAGAACGACATACAACGATACACGCGCACCTCGTGTTATCGCGTGTGCCGGGGAGCGGTGGCGCAGTGGTTAGCTCACCGCGCTACGAACCGGGCGATTCCTGCTCACGGCTAACATCGGTGGTGAAGTACTGACTCAGTAAGATTTTAACAAGCAGTAGTAGCAGCAGTAGAAGCAGTAGTAGCAGCAGTAGAAGCAGTAGTAGTAGCAGTAGTAGTAACAGCAGTAGAAGCAGTAGTAGTAGTAGCAGCAGTAGCAGCAGTAGCAGCAGTAGCAGCAGTAGCAGTAGTAGCAGTAGCAGCAGTAGCAGCAGTAGCAGTAGTAGCAGCAGTAGCAGCAGCAGTCACAGCAGCAGCAGCATCACAGCAGTAGTAGCAGCAGCAGTAGCATCACAGCAGTATCAGCAGTAGTAGCAGCAGTCGCAGTAGCAGCAGCAGTCACAGTAGCAGCAGCATCACAGCAGTAGTAGCAGCAGTAGCATCACAGCAGTATCAGCAGCAGCATCACAGCAGTAGCAGCAGCAGCAGTAGCAGCAGCTGCAGTAGTAGCAGCAGCAGGAGTAACAGCAGCAGCAGTATCAGTAGCAGTAGCAGCAGCTGCAGTAGTAGCAGCAGCAGTAGTAGCAGTAGCAGCAGCATCACAGCAGCAGTAGCAGCAGTCACAGCAGCAGTAGGAGGATGAAGATTTCCACAGCCCTGTGGCTGTCGCCTGCTGCTGCTGGTGATTGCGGTGGTTGTTGTGATGATTTCTGGCCACACGCCACGATACTCGCAATGTAAACGCTGCGGTGGCTTTAACCCTCCAACACACACACACCCCCACCCCCCGGTGTGCTGTCCTCGTGACGAATTGACACGTTTTGTTTACGCGACGACCCCTTCACTAAATTGGCCGTGTCGGGTGGTGGCGTGGCGGGTTTCACGACACAACTTTCATATTCACGCGATCGGACCCCCCCCCCCCCCACCGTCACACACAACATAATAAACCTCTAGTGGGGAGGACCCATGACTCAATAGCCTCCCACGATCAGCACGACGTGGAGAGGGAGGGAGGGGTGGAGAGGGAGGGAGGGGAGGGAGGGGAGGGCCCCCCACCAGGGCCCCCCCCCCTATCCACCCCCCCCCTCGTGGACACATTCAGACCCCCGTGGCTTAGAGCTCAGCTGCTGTGATACGCCACGGCCACCGTGAACAATGCGAGAGAGACACGGCTCAGCGCGCTGGCACGGCCACTGCGAGCCGTGGATACACTCGGACCCAGAGGGCTTACAGATCCAGGTGCTCTCGCACGACACGGCCATTGTGAACGTCCCCCTGACGGACGGAGAGAGAGAGGGAGATACGGCTCGTTGTCCTGGTACGACACGGGCATTATGAACCCCTTGGGAGAGAGAGACAGAGACAGAGAGACAGAGACACAGAGAGAGAGAGACACAGAGAGAGAGAGACACAGAGAGACACAGAGAGAGAGACACAGAGAGAGAAAGAGAGACAGAGAGACACAGAGAGAGAGACAGAAAGAGAGAGAGACACAGAGACTTTTGACTTTTAAACAACTTTTATTGCCGCCAGCAGCAAAAGCACTGGAGGTGATTTCAATATGCAATACACAAAGTCACCAGCAACCAAAAGAAAACAAACGTTACAAATCGTTACAAATCCACGCGCTGTGGTGCTGAAAGCACCGCGCACAATACAAAAGAAAAGCCACGTGGTGGTGGTGGTGGTCATCGCGCACGCCACGGTGACGAGCGAGTGCTTCAGAAGGTGAACACCACGAGGGTGCCGTCCACGCTGGTACAGAGAGGGGCTTGTCCGGCTCCCCAGCGTCAGAAGAAGACGCGCTGCACATCACCGACACGTGTGTGTCACGTGGCGTGCTCCAGCCGGAGCCGCGCCTTGAGCAGGCTCCTGAACACTGTAATCATCACAGAGCAGCCGTCAGTGTCACCCTCCAACATCTTCTTCCTCGTTCTGTGCACCGCCATCTTCGCCTGAGCACAGGCGAAGATGGCGAGGTCATGGCGCTTGTTAGCCAGGTAAGGCACCACCCCATACACGAAGCTGCTGTTGTAGAAGGGCACCCCCAGTTTCCTGAAGATGTCCCCCAAAAGGCGGAACATTGGTTTGAGCTGCTGGCAGTGTAAGTACCGGTGGGGCAGATCCTCCCTGGCACCGCAGGAAATGCACAAGTCTGTTACCCCTGGCGAGATTCGGCTGAGCCACACGGCCGATGGCAACGTGCAGTGTGCCAACCTCCACTGGAGGTCACCGCAGCGTTTGGCTACGGGGGAGACTTGTATATTTGTTTCCACTGAGGGGCGGCCGCAATAAGGGAAAAGACATGGTTTCTCTATTTTGTGTCCGGTAGGTCGGCCAGGTCCCGGGAATGCAGCACTTTTATGCAGCACGTGTAGAGCGCCTTGACACAGCACGTGTAGAGCGCCTTGACACAGCACGTGTAGAGCGCCTTGACACAGCACGTGTAGAGCGCCTTGACACAGCACGTGTAGAGCGCCTTGACACAGCACGTGTAGAGCGCCTTGACACAGCACGTGTAGAGCGCCTTGACACAGCACGTGTAGAGCGCCTTGACACAGCACGTGTAGAGCGCCTTGACACAGCACGTGTAGAGCGCCTTGACACAGCACGTGTAGAGCGCCTTGACACAGCACGTGTAGAGCGCTGTGTTTGGGGCACTCTTGAGGGGCACGTTCCTGCAGCCTCGGAGCTTCAGTAGCTTGCCGGAGTCGCTGTGGCTGGGGGGCTGCGCGCAGGAGAAGCACAACTCCGGGAAGGAGGAGGAGGGGAGGGGGAGGGCCGCCACGGTCCCCCGGCGCCTCCAGCTTCAGGCGCAGCTCCTTCATGGAGCGGAGCGACGTCCCGCAGCAGCTTCTCCCCGGCGAGGGTGGAGCGGAGTCCCCTAGCAGTGCCGGCGATCTCAGCTGCGGTCTTGCACTTGTGCTGGTGGGCCTGCACGAGGTGGAAGACTGTCCGCAGCCCTGCTGACGTGAGACGTAGAGCCAGGGTCCTCAATCCTCTGATCCCCTGGAAGAGGCCGTTGCAGAACAAGGGCTCGTTCAGGAACTGCGCGAGGTCGTAGGGCGCCACGCGCGTTCTGCTCCACTCGAAGCTCCGCCACGCGTCCAAGAGGCTCTGGTGATAGCCTCGTGTAGTCGACAGGCTCAGGTCCATCAGGAGGAGCTCCTTTCCGTACCCCAGGCAGCCCCCTGCATTCCTCAGCAGGGCGAGGGCCGGCGACTTCCAGGGTAGCTCCTCCCGGTCGTACAGCAGCCGCCTGACTACCATGAGTCTGAAGCTCATGACCCTGAAGCTCATGACCCTGAAGCTCGTGACCCTGGCGGCGACGTCCACCAGACCCTGGCCACCCTTGCTCACCGGCAGGCAGAGAACGCCCGGCCTGAGCCGGTGCTTCCCGTGCCAGACAAAGTGCGCGTGGAGTGAGCGGTTGACTCTGGCGAGTAGCCAAGCAGGAGGCTGGAGGGCCTTGGTCTTGTGTCACAGCAGGATGCTGCCAGGGTGTTAGCGGCGAGCACTCGGCCCCTGAAGGACATCTGCGGAGCGAGGCGTGTGCCCATGTCAGTAATTTAGCCTCGATTGTGTCGGCCAGCTCGGTGCAGGTGTTGAGAGCGACGTCGTGGGGGTTTCCCAGGTGAACCCCCAGGTGCTCGACTCTGTCGTCCTGCCAACCGACTCCTCCTGGGAGGGGCACAGAGCGAGCGCCGCCTCGCGACCCCAAACACAGCGGGGACCTCGCACTTCGCCCAGTTGACCCTGGCGGAGGAGGCCTTTTCGTACACTGCAACCAGAGGTCGCAACCGGGTACCCGATACCCGTACCCTACCCATACCCGGCTACCCGTACCCAGCCGGGTACAGTTACCCGTTTGCGACCCTGGTGCGGCCGGGTACGGGTAGACCGTGAGTCACTGGTGAGTAACCGTTAGTCACTCATTTCCCAACGTCTTGTCTCTTCTCACAATTCAAGTTCCTAGAATCAACCCACCCGCGCCTGCAACATGGCTTCATCCCAGAGGTCGCAATCAGGTACCCGATACCCGTACCCTACCCGCACCCGGCCGGGTACAGACAGACAGAGAGACACACAGAGAGACAGAGAGAGGATGTGGGGGGCGGTGTTGGGGTGGGATGAGCCCCACGTGAGGCTTTGCACCGTTCCGGCCGAGCGCGTTCACGACGTTCGCGTCCCTCGTGCGCCCCGCTCCCTGCTGCTGCCTGACACCTCCTGACAGCGCTGCAGAGCTGCAGAGCTGTCATCCGACTCTCCATGAGGAGGATCATGATGATGATGATGGGGAGGAGGAGGAGGGAGTAGGAGCGTGCCTTGATGTTGTGGGTTTTTGGAGGTGACGGGGTGGAAGGAGGAGGAGGGAGGGGGGCGAGGGGGGGGCGAGGGGGAGGCGATGGGGGTGCGATGGGGAGGGCGAGGGGAGGGGCGAGGGGCGAGGGGGGGGGCGAGGTGTCGCCTCCCAGCAGTGCGAGTCGGAACGCGCGGGAGAGGAATGCGCGACTTTCCCGTCAACGAACGCGACATCGGCGCACCCCAAACCCGAGCGGATGGAGAGACAGAGACACAGGCAAAGGCCCCCCGGGTAGCCTTCAACGGCACAGTTTTGGAGGAGAGGGGGCAAGTGCTGTTTGCTACGAGAGCAGCGAGCGAGCAACTTTGTGAAGGCCGGGACGTGTAGTGTGGGCCGGAGTTTCGTTCACGCCCGGACGGCTTTGTCTCCCCGGCGCTGATGGTCACACGCTCACCGCACCAGGTACTTGTTTTTGTTTTACAGCTGAGTCGCCCTAGGGGAGGCCCAGGACAGGTGCAGATATTCGATTCGCCACCGGCGTTTGCAGTTGCGCTAACCACTACAACACCGCCTCCCACTGTAGTCGAGAGACAGATACACGCAGAACCACGCCCGGCCGCCTTTGTCTCTCCCAGTGGCGATGTTTACTACACACCGCACCAGGCACCCGTCTGAGGCTGGGTCGACCTAGGGGAGGCCCAGGATCGGTCCAGATAATCGTCACCGGTGTTGGCCGTGAGCGAGAATCACTGCGACCCACGTGGAATCCGACCCTCAATCAGCGAGTTCAAATTCGGGGCCGATAAAAAAGAATGAGTACCATTGTTTCGTGCGTGTGTGTGTGTGGATCGACACCACGCTAACCATAAGAACGTGGAATGTCCACTCCTGGCTTGAACACCACACGCCGCACGCGGCCGCACGCACAGAACAAGCTTTGAAGTGTGTTGCCAAATTGGCCGAGACTCAAGAAGGATGACAGATCGTGAACATCTGCCGCCCGTTTGTGGGTGGAGGCGTGCAG
>NC_083842.1:4043529-4049438 GCF_015708825.2 Lethenteron reissneri | reverse complement strand
GCAGCAGGTGTGGTTACCCAGAATGCCGTGCACAATTTCGGGGAGGGGGGGCAGCAGGTGCCGGAGATTGGAGGTGCAGTTACCCAGAATGCCGTGCGTACTGCAGAGGAGGGGAGGGGGGGGGGGGCGGCAGTTGTGGTTACCCAGCAGGCCGTGCGCGCTGGGAGAGAGGCGGCCGGGCCCGGCCACGTAGACCCCGAGGTAGTCGCGGCGCTCCGGGGGGTGTCCCTGCGGTGACACGTGGTGCGGTGACACGTGGTGCGGTGACACGCGGTGCAGCCGCACGCTCAGCAGCGTGTCGGTGTGCAGACGCAGCTCCAGCACCTCCAGGCCGCGGCCACGTGGCGCCATCTTCAGCGTCAGGCTGGGCACAGGGGGAGGGGGGGCGGTCAGCGCAGACGCGGGGGGCCAGGGCCCCCCAATCCCCCCCCTCTCCTCTCACCGGTGTACCCGGGGGTGGTGTGGCGAGCACCGGAAGTTGAACATCGATACCACCGTGTGAACACGCAACGTAACCAGGTGGTCATTTGAGGCTGAGTCGACCTAGGGGAGTCCTCCAGGACCGGTTCAGATCAACCGTGAAGTGGTGTTGGCCGTGCGAGCGGGAATCGAACCTCGGGTCACCGGGTTCGTAGCGCAGCAGCGTGCTAACCAAAGCGCCACCGCTCCCTATACACAACAATCCCCCCACGTAGCCTTCGACAGACTGCTTAGGACAAGTGCTGTTAGCGAGCACCTTCGTTCAGCACGGTTGGTTACGTACGGCGTGAAAGAAGTTCAACATGCACATACGTGTATGGACATACCTACGCACGCATACGCGCACACGTACACACACACACACACACGTAAACACACACACATACACACACACGTACACACACGTACACACACAACAACAACCACCATTCACCACTAAGTGGCGGTGACGTCACCACGACGCTTGTGCCAGGCCAAGTGCACCTTGAGGCCACGTGCAGTGTCGAACGCCTGCTGACTAGAAGGTCACGGGGCAGACCCAGCAGGTGCCACGGGTCGACTGACCGAGATGTCCGAGATGACTGGCTGATGCACCACCTGTGCCCCCTACTGTACCAACTTGCTGTGCTTTAGCCACCCGGCGCTCCGCTCGTTGTTGTGAGTGTCGCTCCTCCGCCCTCCGTTGTTGTTGGAGGGCGACTGCCTCCAACTTCCCAGTAGCGTCCTTCACGAGCCTCCTCCACTGAGGCCGATCTTGACACCGCTGGTACCAGTCATCGGCAAGTCCACTCAGCTCCACGTCCTCCTGTACCACATCACTCCATCTCTTCTCTAGCCCGTGCCGCGCCCATTTAGCCCCCTCAATTCGGCCGAACAAAAGCTGTTTAGGCATGCGGTGGCTGGGCATGCGGGCTACATGACCCAGCCAACGCAGCCTTGCCAGCCGGAGGAGCTCACCGATGGGACTTTGCCCAGATCTTTCAAGGACTTGTGAGCTCCTCACACAATCCAGCCTGGTTAAACCCAGGATGGATCGTAGGCAGACCAGCCTAAATGTTTCCAACCGGCGAAGATGCTCCATTAGGGGGGTCCACGTTTCGCAAGCGTAGAGAAGTGAGGGAATGACCGTGGCCGAGAAGACCTGAGGCTTCGTGCGGAGCGACAGACCAGGTAGCTTCCACACAGCGTTACGCAACCGATGAAAAGATATGCCGCTCGACTGATTCGGAGTGAGACCTCTGCTGATAAACTGGAGCCGGTCATAAGCACACTGCCCAGGTATGGGAAACTCTCCACTCTCTCCACAACTTCCCCATTACCGATTGGGAGTTGTGGGGGTGGAGTATCCGATGGTACAAAATACCCAGGCAGGTGCTTAGTTTTGGTGGGGCTGATGGTAAGGCCCCACCTCTTAGTGGCACGCTCCAGTCTCAGCAGCAGCGTCTCCAACTCCTCTTCTGAATGAGCAGCTATTACCAAATCATCGGCATACATAACGTGGTTGACCAATAGGGAGCTATCCCTTGATCACACCAGGGCGTCGATCAGCCTCCCATTATATCTGTACCAAATGGAAATTCCCCCGGTACAGCTATTGAAGGCTTCACGAACTACGCAGTCGAAATAGATGTTAAATAATGTGGGAGCCAGAGGACATCCCTGTCGCACCCCAAGGTGTACAGGGAAAGGCTCCGACTCCCGGCCACGTAGTTTAACCCGGGCCCGCTCACCATCATGAAGGTCCTTAATGATCGAGAGCAGAGGGTCAGGGACTCCGAAAGCACGAAGAACAACCCAGAGCCCAGGCCTACTGATGGTATCATAGGCCTTGACCAGGTCAATAAAGCAGAGATGTAGGTCTTGTTGAAATTCCCTACACCTCTGTTGTAGCAGACGGACAGAAAATATGGCATCTGTGCAGGATCGCACTTTCCTGAAACCGCATTGGGGTTCCGCAAGCCTCTCCTCAGCGTGCCTAGCAAGGCGATGTTGAATAATCCTTGCCAGGACCTTTCCCGGCACACTGAGGAGTGAGATGCCCCTGTAGTTGTTACAGTCTGTGCGGTCCCCCTTCTTAAAGAGGGGGACCACCAGGGCATTCTTCCAATCCTGAGGTACCCGTCCAGCGGTCCAGACTGTTGTTATGATGTCATATAGGGCAGTCTGTGCACAAACGCCACCCTCCCTCAGCATTTCGCTTGGGAGATCATCTCTGCCCGGTGCCTTTCCTGGTCTCAGACTCCGGATCGCCCTCAGTACTTCCTCAACAGATGGCACCTCAGCCAGCCACTCACACCGCAGCCTCAGCAGGGTTATCCCCACTTTGTGCCATGATGTTTTCCTGGCTGAGAGATTTTCCCTCCCCCAGGACCTCACAAAAATGCTCAGCAAATCTGCAAACCTGTTCCTGGGGGTCGGAGATTGGATCACCGTTTTTTCCCATAATGATGGTAATAGGTGTGGCGCTGCAGGTTACTTTTTTGATGGAGTTAAATAGTGATTTGTGATCACGGGCCACTGAGGCAGACTCCATCTCCTCAGCAACCCGCGACCACCACCCATCCTTGCAGCGCCTTACGGCTCTCCGAACCTCCGAGCGAAGGCTGCGGTAAACCTCCTCATTCTCTGACGTGGGATGCTGTAGCCGATGAGAGTGAGCCTGTCGCTTTTTCTCAATTAACCTGAACACCTCCTCTGTCAGCCAGGGTTTCTGGGGAGGTCTGGACCACGTACCCAAAGCAGGCCATTGCAGCTGCATGAATCACAGACTTAAACCTCGCCAATTTACCCTCGACATCAGGTGGAGTGGGGGACGATGCCAACCCCAGCTGCAAGCGATGATGAAATTCTCGTTTGCAACTTTCATCAGCTAACTGAGACCAGGCCACTTTTGGTTGGAATGGGGTCCTGGGTGTACACCCACCACCGGAGTGGAAGAATGGCAGGCGCATCTTACAGATGACTAGTCGATGGTCAGAGGGCAGATCAGCTCCACGGTAGGTCCTGGTGTCAAGGACATGGGCTAGCATCCGCTGGTCCGTCACTATGTAGTCCAGCAGATGTTCTTGCTTGGACCCGGCATGCATCCATGATGTTGTGTGGATGCTCCGATGCCGGAAGAGCGTGTTGGTAATTACAAGCCTATGGGCTGCACAAAATCTAGCAGCCTACTACCGTTGTTATTGAGCTGATCTGGCCCATTCCTTCCAATCACTCCAGACCAGGTGCCAGCATCATGACCAACTCGGGCATTGAAGTCACCCAACAAGATGACTCTGTCCCGAGTGGCCACTTTAGCCAGCACCTGTGACAGGAGGTTATAGAAGGCTTCTGACTCATCGGCGGTGCCTGCATCCCTCCACGGATGTTCGTCTTCGGTGGGGGCATAAGTAACCACGACCACCACTCCTCGCCTCCGGTTGATGGGAAGGCGAGCCCAAAGTAGCCTGGGGCTTATATCTTCCCAAACCTCACCGCCACGCTCCCACGCCCCCTTCATTCTTTTGTTCAGAAGAAGAGCCACACCCTGTTGTTTGGCAGTCTCCTGCCCCGAGTGGAGGACTGTCCACCCCTCATGGTGGCAGGAGCCAGAGCCGGTCCACCGGACCTCCTGAATGCCACAGAGATCCAGGCGGTACCGGTCCAGCTCCCGACAGAGGAGTGGCAGCCTCTCCTCCGCAGTGAGGGTTCGAACATTCCACGTGGCCATCCGCAATGGTTTTTCGTTGTTTCTGGAGGAGCCCCAAGGGTGAAGATTCAATCTCCTGGCTCCGCCAAATGGGGTTTGGCCAGGAGACGTCATAAAAGCCTGGCCCCCCGGGGCCTCCGGCACAAGCTTATTTTTTACAGGTATTTGTTTATATCGTAGTTTAGTAGTGGTAATTAATTGAAAGGTGGAGGGGTTACCAGCCCCTCGGACCCGTCCAGAGCCCCCGTTTAGCCACTGTGGTGGTCACAGACGCCATGAGGGGAGAGGCCAATGGCCCTCCCCCCACAGCACTGCCCACGACAGTGTTGCCCGTCCGGCACCGCGAGGAGGTAGGAGGTTGTTTTGCCAGTCACACACACATACACACACTCGTACACACGCACACACACACGTACACACACACGCACACGCACACGCACACACACGTACACGCACACACACACGCACACACACGTACACACACACGCTCGGACACACACGCTCAGCGCACCCGGCCCTCTCGAGCGTGACGTTCCCGCCCCAGGGCAGCGTCGTGGATCCCGCGGCGTCCGTGAGCCGCACGAACTCCGTGGTGACCTCCACCCGCACGGCGACCCCCGTGGTGACCCCCGTGGTGACCCCCGTGGCGGCCTCCGCCCCCTCCACGCGGACCCCCACGCGCCCAAAGTAGGTGGCCAGCGGCTTCGTGCGAGCTGATGCCGGCACGCGTCGTCGCCACCAGCTCCGCGTCCACCGCCAGACCTGGCACGCGACACGCACGCGGAGCGCAGTGCCGATATCACGTGGTGCCGACGACGTCACACACACGTGGTGCCGACGTCACACACGCGCATTGCCACCACCACCACCACACACGCAGTGCCAACTTCACCACCACCACCACACACACGCAGTGCCAACTTCACCACCACCCACCACCACACAGTGCCACCACCACCACCACACACGCGTAGTGCCAACTTCACCACCACCACCACCACCACACACAGTGCCACCACCACCACCACGCAGTGAGGGGGGGGGGGTCACCGTTGGGGGGGTCGTCGATGAGGTTGACGATGGTGCCCGGCTCCTCGTCGATGTTGAAGCAAATCTTCTGCTGCTGCCCCGGCAGCTCGACCACTACGTGCGGGTCGTTGTCCACTAGTCAGCGGCACACACACACACACACAGGGTGACACACACAGTGACACACACACCACAGTGACACACACACACAGTGACACACACACAGTGACACACCAACAGTGACCCACACAGGGGTGACACACAGTGACACACACACAGTGACACACACACACAGGACACACACCACACAGTGACACACAGTGACACACCACAGTGACACACCACACACCAGTGACACACACCAGTGACACACACAGTGACACACACACAACAGTGACACACACAGTGACACACACACACAGTGACACACACACAGTGACACACACACACAGTGACACCACACACAGTGACACACACAGGGTGACACACACAGTGACACACAACACAGGACACAAACACACAGCGACCACCACAAACAGTGACACACACACAGTGACACACACACACAGCGACACCACACACCAGTGACACACACACACAGTGACACACACACAGTGACACACCACAGTGCACAAGTGACACCACACACAGTGACACACACACACAGCGACACACACACACACAGTGACACACACACAGTGACACACACAAA
>NC_083842.1:4031650-4043029 GCF_015708825.2 Lethenteron reissneri | reverse complement strand
TGTGTCTCCACGTGTCTCCACGTATGTGTCTCCACGTGCGTGTCTCCACGTGTGTGTCTCCACGTGTGTCTCCACGTGCGTGTCTCCGTGTGTGTCTCCACGGTGTGTCTCCGTGTGTCTCCACGTGTGTGTCTCCACGTGTGTGTCTCCACGTGTGTGTCCACGTGCGTGTCTCCAGTGTGTGTCTCCACGTGCGTGTCTCCACGTGTGTGTCTCCACGTGTGTCTCCAGTGTGTGTCTCCACGTGTCTCCAGTGTGTCTCCACGTGCGTGTCTCCACGTGTGTGTCTCCACGTGCGTGTCTCCACGTGTCTCCACGTGCGTGTCTCCACGTGCATGTCTCCACGTGCGTGTCTCCACGTGCATGTCTCCACGTGCGTGTCTCCACGTGCGTGTCTCCACGTGCATGTCTCCACGTGCGTGTCTCCACGTGCATGTCTCCACGTGCGTGTCTCCACGTGCATGTCTCCACGTGCGTGTCTCCACGTGCGTGTCTCCACGTGCATGTCTCCACGTGCGTGTCTCCACGTGCATGTCTCCACGTGCGTGTCTCCACGTGCGTGTCTCCACGTGCGTGTCTCCACGTGCGTGTCTCCACGTGTCTCCACGTGCGTGTCTCCACGTGCGTGTCTCCACGTGCGTGTCTCCACGTGCGTGTCTCCACGTGCATGTCTCCACGTGCGTGTCTCCACGTGCGTGTTTCTACGTGCATGTCTCCACGTGCGTGTCTCCACGTGCGTGTCTCCACGTGTGTGTCTCCACGTGCATGTCTCCACGTGTGTGTCTCCACGTGCGTGTCTCCACGTGTCTCCACGTGTGTGTCTCCACGTGTGTGTCTCCACGTGCGTGTCTCCACGTGTGTGTCTCCGTGTGTGTCTCCACGTGTGTGTCTCCACGTGCGTGTCTCCACGTGTGTATCTCCGTGTGTGTCTCCACGTGTGTGTCTCCACGTGTCTCCACGTGCGTGTCTCCACGTGTGTGTCTCCACGTGCGTGTCTCCACATGAGTGTCTCCACGTGCGTGTCTCCACGTGTGTGTCTCCACGTGCGTGTCTCCACGTTTGTGTCCTCCGTGTTGTGTCCTCCACGTGTGTGTCTCCACGTGTCTCCACGTGCGTGTCTCCACGTGTGTGTTCTCCACGTGTGTGTCTCCACGTGCGTGGTCTCCACGTGCGTGTCTCCACGTGCGTGTCTCCACGTGTGTGTCTCCACGTGAGTGTCTCCACGTGTGTGTCTCCGTGCGTCTCTCCACGTGTGTGTCTCCACGTGTCTCCACGTGCGTGTCTCCACGTGCGTGTCTCCACGTGTGTGTCTCCGTGCGTGTCTCCATGTGTGTGTCTCCACGTGTCTCCACGTGCGTGTCTCCACGTGTGTGTCTCCACGTGAGTGTCTCCACGTGTGTGTGTCTCCACGCGCGTGTCTCCGTGTGTGTCTCCACGTGCGTGTCTCCACGTGCGTGTCTCCACGTGCGTGTCTCCACGTGCGTGTCTCCACGTGAGTGTCTCCACGTGTGTGTCTCCGTGCGTGTCTCCACGTGTGTGTCTCCACGTGTCTCCACGTGCGTGTCTGCACGTGTCTCCACGTGTCTCCACGTGCGTGTCTCCACGTGTGTGTCTCCACGTGTCTCCACGTGTGTGTCTCCACGTGTGTGTCTCCACGTGTCTCCACGTGTGTGTCTCCACATGTGTGTCTCCACGTGTCTCCACGTATGTGTCTCCACGTGCGTGTCTCCACGTGTGTGTCTCCACGTGTGTCTCCACGTGCGTGTCTCCGTGTGTGTCTCCACGTGTGTGTCTCCGTGTGTGTCTCCACGTGTGTGTCTCCACGTGTGTGTCTCCACGTGTGTGTCTCCACGTGCGTGTCTCCACGTGTGTGTCTCCACGTGCGTGTCTCCACGTGTGTGTCTCCACGTGTGTCTCCACGTGTGTGTCTCCACGTGTCTCCACGTGTGTGTCTCCACGTGCGTGTCTCCACGTGTGTGTCTCCACGTGCGTGTCTCCACGTGTCTCCACGTGCGTGTCTCCACGTGCATGTCTCCACGTGCGTGTCTCCACGTGCATGTCTCCACGTGCGTGTCTCCACGTGCGTGTCTCCACGTGCATGTCTCCACGTGCGTGTCTCCACGTGCATGTCTCCACGTGCGTGTCTCCACGTGCATGTCTCCACGTGCGTGTCTCCACGTGCGTGTCTCCACGTGCATGTCTCCACGTGTGTGTCTCCACGTGCATGTCTCCACGTGCGTGTCTCCACGTGCGTGTCTCCACGTGCGTGTCTCCACGTGCGTGTCTCCACGTGCGTGTCTCCACGTGTCTCCACGTGCGTGTCTCCACGTGCGTGTCTCCACGTGCGTGTCTCCACGTGCGTGTCTCCACGTGCATGTCTCCACGTGCATGTCTCCACGTGCGTGTTTCCACGTGCATGTCTCCACGTGCGTGTCTCCACGTGCGTGTCTCCACGTGTGTGTCTCCACGTGCATGTCTCCACGTGTGTGTCTCCACGTGCGTGTCTCCACGTGTCTCCACGTGTGTGTCTCCACGTGCGTGTCTCCACGTGTGTGTCTCCGTGTGTGTCTCCACGTGTGTGTCTCCACGTGCGTGTCTCCACGTGTGTGTCTCCGTGTGTGTCTCCACGTGTGTGTCTCCACGTGTGTGTCTCCACGTGTCTCCACGTGCGTGTCTCCACGTGTGTGTCTCCACGTGCGTGTCTCCACGTGAGTGTCTCCACGTGTGTGTCTCCACGTGTGTGTCTCCACGTGCGTGTCTCCACGTGCGTGTCTCCGTGTGTGTCTCCACGTGTGTGTCTCCACGTGTCTCCACGTGCGTGTCTCCACGTGTGTGTCTCCACGTGTGTGTCTCCGCGTGCGTGTCTCCACGTGCGTGTCTCCACGTGCGTGTCTCCACGTGTGTGTCTCCACGTGAGTGTCTCCACGTGTGTGTCTCCGTGCGTCTCTCCACGTGTGTGTCTCCACGTGTCTCCACGTGCGTGTCTCCACGTGCGTGTCTCCACGTGTGTGTCTCCGTGCGTGTCTCCACGTGTGTGTCTCCACGTGTCTCCACGTGCGTGTCTCCACGTGTGTGTCTCCACGTGAGTGTCTCCACGTGTGTGTGTCTCCACGCGCGTGTCTCCGTGTGTGTCTCCACGTGCGTGTCTCCACGTGCGTGTCTCCACGTGCGTGTCTCCACGTGCGTGTCTCCACGTGTGTGTCTCCACGTGAGTGTCTCCACGTGTGTGTCTCCGTGCGTGTCTCCACGTGTGTGTCTCCACGTGTCTCCACGTGCATGTCTGCACGTGTCTCCACGTGTCTCCACGTGCGTGTCTCCACGTGTGTGTCTCCACGTGTCTCCACGTGTGTGTCTCCACGTGTGTGTCTCCACGTGTCTCCACGTGTGTGTCTCCACATGTGTGTCTCCACGTGTCTCCACGTGTGTGTCTCCACGTGCGTGTCTCCACGTGTGTGTCTCCACGTGCGTGTCTCCACGTGTGTGTCTCCACGTGTGTGTCTCCACGTGTGTCTCCACGTGCGTGTCTCCACGTGTGTGTCTCCACGTGTGTGTCTCCACGTGCGGTCTCCACGTGCGTGTCTCCGTGTGTGTCTCCACGTGCGTGTCTCCACGTGCGTGTCTCCACGTGCGTGTCTCCACGTGCGTGTCTCCGTGTGTGTCTCCACGTGCGTGTCTCCACGTGCGTGTCTCCACGTGTGTGTCTCCACGTGTGTGTCTCCACGTGTCTCCACGTGCGTGTCTCCACGTGTCTCCACGTGCGTGTCTCCACGTGTCTCCACGTGCATGTCTCCACGTGCGTGTCTCCATGAGTGTCTCCGTGTGTGTCTCCACGTGCGTGTCTCCACGTGCGTGTCTCCACGTGTCTCCACGTGTGTGTCTCCACGTGTCTCCACGTGCGTGTCTCCACGTGTCTCCACGTGCGTGTCTCCACGTGCGTGTCTCCATGAGTGTCTCGTGTGTGTCTCCGTGTGTGTCTCCACGTGCGTGTCTCCACGTGCGTGTCTCCACGTGTCTCCACGTGAGTGTCTCCGTGTGTGTCTCCACGTGCGTGTCTCCCCGTGTCTCCACGTGCGTGTCTCCACGTGTCTCCACGTGCGTGTCTCCACGTGCGTGTCTCCATGAGTGTCTCCGTGTGTGTCTCCACGTGCGTGTCTCCACGTGCGTGTCTCCACGTGTCTCCACGTGCGTGTCTCCACGTGTGTGTCTCCACGTGTCTCCACGTGCGTGTCTCCACGTGTCTCCACGTGCGTGTCTCCATGAGTGTCTCCGTGTGTGTCTCCACGTGCGTGTCTCCACGTGCGTGTCTCCACGTGTCTCCACGTGTGTGTCTCCACGTGTCTCCACGTGCGTGTCTCCACGTGTCTCCACGTGCGTGTCTCCACGTGCGTGTCTCCATGAGTGTCTCCGTGTGTGTCTCCGTGTGTGTCTCCACGTGCGTGTCTCCACGTGCGTGTCTCCACGTGTCTCCACGTGAGTGTCTCCGTGTGTGTCTCCACGTGCGTGTCTCCCCGTGTCTCCACGTGCGTGTCTCCACGTGTCTCCACGTGCGTGTCTCCACGTGCGTGTCTCCATGAGTGTCTCCGTGTGTGTCTCCACGTGCGTGTCTCCACGTGCGTGTCTCCACGTGTCTCCACGTGCGTGTCTCCACGTGTGTGTCTCCACGTGTCTCCACGTGCGTGTCTCCACGTGTCTCCACGTGCGTGTCTCCACGTGCGTGTCTCCATGAGTGTCTCCGTGTGTGTCTCCACGTGCGTGTCTCCACGTGCGTGTCTCCATGAGTGTCTCCGTGTGTGTCTCCACGTGTGTGTCTCCCTGTGTCTCCACGTGCGTGTCTCCACGTGTCTCCACGTGCGTGTCTCCACGTGCGTGTCTCCATGAGTGTCTCCGTGTGTGTCTCCACGTGCGTGTCTCCACGTGCGTGTCTCCACGTGTGTGTCTCCATGAGTGTCTCCGTGTGTGTCTCCACGTGCGTGTCTCCCCGTGTCTCCACGTGCGTGTCTCCCCGTGTCTCCACGTGCGTGTCTCCACGTGTCTCCACGTGCGTGTCTCCACGTGCGTGTCTCCATGAGTGTCTCCGTGTGTGTCTCCGTGTGTGTCTCCACGTGCGTGTCTCCACGTGTCTCCACGTGCGTGTCTCCACGTGCGTGTCTCCATGAGTGTCTCCGTGTGTGTCTCCGTGTGTGTCTCCACGTGCGTGTCTCCACGTGTCTCCACGTGCGTGTCTCCACGTGTCTCCGCGTGCGTCAGGGGCGACCGCGAGGACTCGACGGGCACGCGGCTCGTGTCCTGCTGGTTCGTGCACCGCCGCGGCGCCGGCTTCATCGACGGGCGCCACGGCGACTACGTCGTCCCCGACATCTTCAGCTTCCTCAGTCGGGCTCTCCTCGGGGCCTAGGGGGGGTCACGGTGGGGTCACGGCGGGGTCACGGCGGGGTCACGGCGGGGGTCACGGCGGGGTCACGCGCAGGGGCTCGCACGACCGGGGGCGGGGCGAGATCCACGCGGGTCACGTGTCCCCTTGTGACGCGCTGCGTGACGCGCTGCGTGACGAGGGGGTGGTCTTTCAGACCGCTCGTTGTTATTCGTGAACGTGACGTTCGTTCCCTTTCATTAAAACGGCCGAGAGCCCAATGAGAGAGTGGTGGTGATTGTGGTGGCGGTGGTGGCGGTTGATGTTGGCGGTGGTGGTGGCAAGTTGGCACAGTGGGGGGGCACAGTGGGGGGCACAGTGGGGGGCACAGTGGGGGCACAGGCGGTGCATCGGCCAGTCATCTCAGTCAGTCATCTCAGTCATCTCAGTCAGTCATCTCAGTCATCTCAGTCAGTCATCTCAGTCATCTCAGTCAGTCATCTCAGTCAGTCATCTCAGTCATCTCAGTCAGTCATCTCAGTCATCTCAGTCAGTCATCTCAGTCAGTCATCTCAGTCAGTCATCTCAGTCATCTCAGTCAGTCATCTCAGTCAGTCATCTCAGTCAGTCATCTCAGTCATCTCAGTCAGCCATCTCAGTCATTTCAGTCAGTCATCTCAGTCATCTCAGTCATCTCAGTCAGTCATCTCAGTCATCGCAGTCATCTCAGAAGGCCGACCCATGGCACCACCTGGGTCTGCCCCGTGACCTGCGAGCGGGCGTTCGACACTTCACGTGGCCTCAACGTGCACGTGGCCTGGCACAAGCGCCGTGGTGACGTCACCGTGGTTGTTGGTGGCAGTAGAGGTGACGGCGGTGATGGTGGTGATGGTCACCTGCATTACGTCGTGACGTCACACCACCGGATACACGAACGTCACCTGCATTACGTCGTGACGTCACACCACCGACTGCGGACACGACGCCCCCCCACTCATCTTGCGCGATGACGTCAGGGCGTCCCTGCGCGCCGATGACGTAGCCACGCAGTCGAGTCGACGTCACGTGACACGTGCCTCACAATGATGGTATTGTGCCATCTGGTGGTAATCTGCACACGCTGCGCACATCTTACTGAACTACAACAATCGCATCACACAATTGTGTTCACAGGGTTAATGCCCGCTGAGCGGTGTAACTCAGAAGCGACTCGATAGCTCAACGAAGTGGGGATTATAGCAGCAGCCAAAAGCTCTGAACGTGTGATGCCGAATCTCGATGTGGAGGTAACAACAACGAAATCAGGAGGACCACGGGGAGAGAGACACCGCAAAACTCCAAATATACAGCAGCAGGCGTCGTCAGGGTCGGGATCGAACCCGCGACCCCCTGTACACCAGGCGAGGTAGTCAACATCTCATGGCCACCGTGATGATGATGATGAGAGAGACGCAAAACTCCAAATATACAGCAGTAGGCGTCAGGGTCGGGATCGAACCCACGACCTCCTGTGCACCAGGCGAGGTAGTCAACAGCTGGGCACTGATTCGGAGTGATTGGGATGAGGGGGAGGCGCTGAGACAGCGAATCGTCGTTTGTGTAACAGCGCCCAATGCGCGTCCCATCACCCCATCACCCCCATCGCCCCCATCATCTCCATCACCCGCATCACCCCCATCACCCCCATCATCACCCCATCACCCGCATCACCCCCATCACCCCCATCGCCCCCATCATCTCCATCACCCGCATCACCCCCATCACCCCATCGCCCCCAATCATCTCCATCACCCGCATCACCCCCATCACCCCCATCGCCCCCATCATCTCCATCACCCCGCATCACCCCCATCGCCCCCATCATCTCCATCACCCGAATCCCGCATCACCCCCATCACCCCCATCACCCGCATCATCCCCCATCACCCCCATCATCTCCATAACCCGCATCACCCCCATCACCCCCATCGCCACCAACATCTCCATCACCCCCATCACCCCCATCACCCGCACCACCCCCATCACCCCCCATCACCCACCCATCACCCCCATCACCCCCATCACCCGCATCACCCACACCACCCCCATCACCCCCATCATCCCCATCACCCCATCACCCCACCCATCACCCCCATCACCACCCAATTACCCCCCATCACCCCCTTCACCCCGCATCACCCGCACCACCCCGCACCACCCCATCACCGCCCATCATCCGCACCACCCCATCACCCCCATCACCCGCATCACCCCCATCACCCCCATCACCCGCATCACCCCCATCACCCCCATCACCCGCACCACTTCCATCACCCCCATCACCCCCATCACCCGCATCACCCCATCACCCCCATCACCCCCATCACCCACCCATCACCCCCATCACCCACCCATCACCCCCATCACCCGCATCACCCGCACCACCCCCATCACCCGCACCAACCCCCATCACCCCCATCACCCCCATCACCCGCTACACCCCCATCACCCCCATCACCCCGCATCACCCCCATCACCCGCATCACCCGCACCACCCCCATCACCCCCATCACCCCCATCACCCCCATCACCCGCACCACCCCCATCACCCCCATCACCCCCATCACCCCCATCACCCGCACCAACCCCCATCACCCGCACCACCCCCATCACCCCCATCACCCGCACCACCCCCATCACCCGCACCACCCCCATCACCCCCATCACCCCCTCACCCGCATCACCCGCATCACCCCCATCCCCGCATCACCCGCACCACCCCCATCACCCGCACCACCCCCATCACCCGCATCACCCCATCACCCGCATCACCCGCATCACCCCCATCACCCGCATCACCCGCACCACCCCCATCACCCGCATCACCCCCATCACCCGCATTACCCCCATCACCCCCCATCACCCCCATCACCCGCACCACCCCCATCACCCCCATCACCCCCATCACCCGCACCACCCCACCACCCCCATCACCCCCATCACCCGCACCACCCCCATCACCCGCACCACCCCCATCACCCCCATCACCCCCATCACCCGCACCACCCCCATCACCCCCATCACCCGCATCACCCCGCAACCACCCCCATCACCCCCATAAACCCCCATCACCCGCACCACCCCCATCACCCCCATCACCCCCATCATCCGCACCACCCCCCATCACCCCCATCACCCGCATCACCCGCACCACCCCCATCACCCCCCATCACACCCATCACCCCCATCACACCCATCACCCCCATCACCCGCACCACCCCCATCATCCGCACCACCCCATCACCCCCATCACACCCATTACCCCCATCACACCCATCACCCCCATCACCCGCACCACCCCCATCACCCCCATCACACCCAACATCACCCCCATCACACCCTCACCCCCATCACCCGCATCACCCCCATCCGCACCACCCCCATCACCCCCATCACCCGCATCACCCGCACCACCCCCATAACCCCCATCACCCCCATCACCCCCATCACCCGCATTACCCCCATCACCCTCATCACCCGCACCACCCCATCACCCCCATCACCCGCATCACCCCCATCACCCCCATCACCCGCACCACCCCATCACCCCCCGCACCACCCCCATCACCCGCACCACCCCCATCACCCGCAATCACCGCATCACCCCCATCACCCCCATCACCCCCATCACCCGCACCACACCCCATCACCCCACCACCCCCATCACCCCCATCACCCCCATCACCCGCACCACCCCCTCACCCGCATCACCCGCACCACCCCATCACCCCATAACCCCCATCACCCGCATCACCCGCATCACCCGCATCACCCACCCATCACCCCCATCACACCCATCACCCCCTCACACCCATCACCCCCATCACCCGCACCACCCCCATCACCCCCATCACCCCCATCACTCACCACCCATCACCCCCATCACACCCATCACCCCCATCACCCGCATCACCCCCATCACCCCATCACCCGCATCACCCCCATCACCCCGCATCACCCGCACCACCCCCATCACCCGCATCACCCGCACCACCCCCCTCACCCGCATCACCCCCATCACCCCCATCACCCCCATCACCCGCACCCCCCATCACCCGCACCACCCCCATCACCCCCATCACCCCCATCATCCGCACCACCCCCACCACCCCACACCCACCCATCACCCCCATCACCCCCATCACCCGCATCACCCCCATCACCCCCATCCCCCACCCGCACCCCCCCATCACCCCCATCATCCCCCATCACCCCCATCACCCCCCATCACCCCCATCACCCACCCATCACCCCCCACCCGCATCACCCCCATCACCCACCCATCACCCACCCATCACCCGCATCACCCCCCATCACCCCACCACCCCCACCACCCCCATCACCCCCATCACCCGCATCACCCCCATCACCCGCACCACCCCCACCACCCCCATCACCCCCATCACCCGCATCACCCGCATCACCCGCACCACCCCCATCACCCCCATCACCGCATCACCCCATCACCCCCATCACCACCATCACCCCCATCACCCCCATCACACGCATCACCCCCATCACCCCCATCACCCCCACCACCCCCCACCACCCCATCACCCACCCATCACCCCATCACCCCCATCACCCGCATCACCCCCATCACCCCCATCACCCGCACCACCCCCATCACCCCATCATCCCCATCACCCCCATCACCCCCACCTCACCCCCATCACCCACCAACCATCACCCCATCACCCCATCACCCCCATCACCCGCATCACCCACCCATCACCCCCATCACCCGCATCACCCACCCATCACCCGCATCACCCCCATCACCCGCACCACCCCCACCACCCCCATCACCCCCATCACCCGCACCACCCCACACCCACCACCCCACATCAACCCCACCACCCCCATCACCCCATCACCCCCATCACCCGCACCAACCCCCATCACCCCCATCACCCGCATCACCCCATCACCACGCACCACCCCCACCACCCCCATCACCCCCATCACCCGCATCACCCCCATCACCCCCACCACCCCCATCACCCGCATCACCCGCATCACCCGCACCCCCCCCATCACCCCCATCACCCCCATCACCCGCACCACCCCCATCACCCCCATCACCCCCATCACCCGCACCACCCCCCATCACCCCCATCACCCGCATCACCCGCACCACTCCCATCACCCCCATCACCCCCATCACCCCCATCACCCCCATCACCCCCATCACCCCCAATCACCCGCACCACCCCCATCACCCCCATCACCCGCATCACCCAACCCCATCCCCCTCACCCGCATCACCCCCATCACCCCATCACCCGCATCACCCCCATCACCCCCTCCCCGCATCACCCCCATCACCCCCATCACCCGCATCACCCGCATCACCCCCATCACCCATCACCCCCATCACCCGCATCACCCCCATCACCCGCACCACCCCCATCACCCGCTCACCCCCATCACCCGCATCACCCCCATCACCCGCATCACCCCCATCACCCGCATCACCCCCATCACCCGCATCACCCCCATCACCCCCATCACCCGCATCACCCCCATCACCCCCATCACCATCACCACCCAACCCCCCATCACCCGCATCACCCCCATCACCCCATCACCCGCATCACCCGCATCACCCCCATCACCCGCATCACCCCCATCACCCGCATCACCCCCATCACCCGCACACCCCCATCACACCTCTCACCCCCATCACCCCCATCACCCCCATCACCCATCATCACCCCCATCACCCCATCACCCCATCACCCCATCACCCCCCATCCCCCGCATCACCCCCATCACCCCCATCACCCCCATCACCCGCATCACCCCCCACCCGCATCACCCCCATCACCCCCATCACCCGCAATCACCCCTCACCCCCATCACCCCCATCACCCCCATCACCCGCATCACCCCCATCACCCGCATCACCCCCATCCCCCATCACCCCATCCACCCCCATCACCCGCATCACCCACCCCGCATCACCCCCATCACCCCCATCACCCGCA
>NC_083842.1:3964914-4031150 GCF_015708825.2 Lethenteron reissneri | reverse complement strand
TCTCCCCGCACGCTCTGCTTTAGAGATGTTTTTTGCATGACGGTCAAGAGATGGAATTCAGCCCAGAGAGAAAAAACTAATTTAATGCAATCGGTTTTTTTTGCAGTCATTGTTGACCAGGCTGAGACCCGAACCCAGGATTCTCAACCGTATCGGCTCCGTGCTGAAACCTCGGCAATTTAAATTCACAAGCGCACACGCTGTGCGGTGTACGCTGTGGTCTTCCCACAGTATCGTGCGTGGTGCAGGCGGCGGTAGGAGATGAGATCCCATCAGCAATCGGCCATGCTCAATCCACTGCTGGGTTAAAGACTCCCAGATTGAGATGAGGGGGGCGGGAATACAACCCTCCCTGACTGCAATCAAAATGTAACCTCACGTGCACTTTCCGTCGTCCGTGTTGCTTGTCCCGTGTTTATCGACGTAGCACTTTGTGAAGATGATCGTTGGGTGTCTGAGGGAATGCGACGCGGTAGTCCGTGGTCGAGGTTTCCGCTCGGCCGCTGTCAGTGAGGCGTAGCAGTAGTAGTAGCTGTAGGCCGTGGCAGTGCTGTGATGGTGTTTGTTGTTTTTACCGAGCAGGCGATGCCCTGCGTTGACTGGCGGCTCCGTGCGAGACTGTGAGTGATGCCTGAAGCGCGTTTTTTCTACTCGTAGCGTGTGACCCGTGTCCTAGTGATCATAGCTGCCGTGTCTGGTCCGTACGAAACACTCAAGGCTGGGTGGTGAGAAGTTCAATGTCCTCGTTCAGAACACTGATAACACATTCCTGCGGAGGGAGCTGGTAGGAACGTCGGGATGTTCGGTCAATGGCCAGGGTCAACGGCGGCGTGGTGTATTCCACAAATATGCCCGACTGTGAGGGCGGGCACAAGCTGGTGTGAGTAGGTTAAACGTTGAGTTTTATAAGGGCACCACGGGGTGACCAGCCCCTCCCCACCCAGCCCACCCTCCCCACCCCGGCTCTCCCTGCACGACGGACGGACACAATAATCCCCTGTGGGCTGGTGTAACCAGGAGGTTCCTACCAGTAAAACTCGAGATTAGACACCAACCCAGCTGTACCACGAGCCCCAGCACTGCACCTCGTCTGCTGGCTCCTGGAGGAACCCCCCCTGCACCTTGAATGAGACGGAGGGAGGGAGGAGGAGGGGGGCGGTACGAGGGGGTATCCCGAATGGAAAAAGAAATCTGTGCAAAAGCAAGTGCGCTGTCACGGAGAGACGGCCGTTCAGTGCTGAATCTCCGGGGCAGAATAGACGAGCAGACAGCAGCAGCGTCTCCATCGCATTCGTACAGCCGTTTCTCCTCACTCACCCACTCACTCACCCACTCACTCACCCCCTCACTCACCTCACTCGCCCCTCACCCACCCACTCACCCCTCACCCACCCACTCGCCACCTCACTCACTCGCCCACTCACCCCTCACCACTCACCCACTCACCACCTCACTCACCTACCCACCCCCTCAACCACCCCCACTCACCTCACCCACCCACTCACTCACCCCCTCACTCACCCACTCACCACCTCGCTCACCCACCCACTCACCTACCTTCATCCACCACCTCACCTACCCACCCCCTCACCCACCCCCTCACTCATCCCCTCACTCACCCGTGTCTCCTCACCTCCGATTAGCATGGCTGGCTCTGTATGGTGCGAAAGAGGTTCAGCCTACATTGGCATGGCCTCGCGAGGGGGGTACCGACTAGGCCTCGTGTCATGTGCACGAGAGTGGCAGGCAGTCGGACACGAGAATGAGACGCAATGTCCCAACTGTGCCCGACCCCTAAGCTAAAACAACAAAAACCCACACAGCCTAACCAGTCTCACTGCTATTGTCCAAAGCATCGTCCCAATGCTGAAAAGTCACCTTGCAAAATTACTTCGCTTGGGTTTGCGCGCAGCAGCAACATCGGCCACCCTCTCCTGCCAGAGCCTTCACCGAGGCGTGCGACTCGGGCGAGGTTTCCCTCGGTAAACAAATCGTGATCGTGCTACTGAATCGTGATCGCCTGAGGTCGCTTCGAGCACCCTGGTGGCTTCGTATTATATTTAAAAGCGTCGTGGGGGGGGGGGGGTCGGGCTAGGACTATTTATTATATTTATTGAACTATTTCGGCTGCATAAACCCCTCGAGATGGACACGTCTCGTTGGCAAGGGTGTCCCGGGGGTTTTCGACACGACAGACACGTGACGACACGTGTCAAAGAAAAGAGCCTCCGTATAGCCTTGACAGACTGTAGGGGCAAGTGCTGTTAGCGAGCACCTATGAAGGGCGGCACGGCACACGAGAGGGTAGGTGGCCAACACCACGCCCGGCCGCCTTTGTCTCCCCAGTGGCGATGTTTACGTATCTCACCAGGTACACATTTGAGGTTGAGTCCACGTAGGGGAGGCCCAGGAACGGTTCAGATGATCGTCACCGGTGTTGGCCGTGAGCGGGAATCGAACCCGGGTCGCCAGGTTTGTAATGCAGCATAGTGCTAACCACTACACCACCGCTCCCCACAACACGTGACGTGCGGTGAGGCGTGGCCTCAGAGAGGGGGCGTGTTAGACATGCCCCCTCACTGAGGCAGGTGTGATAGCTGCCTCCCCTGGTGCTTTTTCATTGCAGTTTCATGACGAGACCAGCGAGCCTAAACATATGTATACACGTACGTGAAATAAGTTACCTGGAGTATGGAAGGCGAGGACATGAAATTAAGGGGTCTACAAACATTACATTGGTGACACACAGAGATAGTAACAGGCACGCGCTTATTGCCCGCGCTCCATCCAGTTTCTGAGTGGTTGCGCAATCAGAGGGGAGGCTGAGCTCGTCGCTGCCTCACCTCTCGTCTCTTCCTGTATTTGCAGCGGAGCTCCGCAAATTTGGCGATTTTGACTATAAAAATTATTGGAATCGTACAGAAATGACATTCATAACACAGATCAGTGGAAAAATCTTAATTTCTGTGTATTGATTTTTTACTTTTCGTAACAGCTATTTCCTTTGGAGTACGGCAGGTGATGCTGTGCCTGCCCTGCCTGCCCTGACCGCACGTCCCTGGTGTATACACGCACACACGTTAGATGTGTTACTCTTTAGTGTGCGTTTCGTATGATTCGCATCGCACTCAGTCCCGTACGAGAATTGGTTCTTGTCACCGATATAAACCGCTCGAAACTTGTTGTCCCACTGGTGTATTAAATTATGTTGTGTACGTTACAATTGTGGGTTTTGTTTTTACCATTTGGGCGCATTGAGATTTACGGATGAAATGCGCCTTTTAACATTTGTAAATTGTTGCTTTGCATTCAGAATGTCTGCGTTAATGGCATCATCCTGTATGAGTTTGTTCCGACCGCATATCGCATGTGCTCATTGCTTCACCCCCCTTCAACAGAGTTGTACTCAACGAGTCAATCGTCCTCGCTCTCATAATCAGCCAAGGTCTATCCCCCGCTGGATGAAGGCCTTCCAAAACCATCGTATCTCCCATGATTACCTGGTGATAACATACAGGATACTGGCCAATTTAACACATTCCTGCGGAGGGAGCTGGTAGGAACGTTGGGTTGCTCGGTCAATGGCCAGGGTCAACGGCGGTGTGGTGCTTTTTCCGCAAAATATGCCCGACTGTGAGGCGGGCACAAGCCGGCGTGAGTACGGTTAAACGTTGAGTTTCTATAAGGGCACCACGGGTGACCAGCCCCTCCCCACCCAGCCCCACCCAGCCCCAACCTCCCCACCCAGCCCTTCCCTGCACGACCAGGACACAATAATCCCCTGTGGCTGGTGTAACCAGGAGATTGATAGCATTAGATTTGTTTTGATGCAAGCCGTTTCACTAAAAACTGTCTGGCCTGCTGCCCGTGTAGAAGGGGCTGGTGGAGGGGTACAGCCGCCGTCGATAGGTTCACGTGGCGGGGTCAGGGCTCGGACACCACAGAAGAAATGCGTGAATAAAAATCTAAACTTGCTGTGCTCACGTCTTGAAGGCCTCGCAGAGTTTTGTACGCGCGTCTGATGTTTGGCCGAGACTGCTGTTCAAGTGCGGGCAGTCTTCGACTCGTGAACACCCGTACTTACGAACCGGCTGACATGAAATTATACAAAATAACATCGACTTAAAATGTACAATGTTCTTATAAGCTGAACAATGCTTGTTCAAACCGCAACACTTAACACCACTGGCCTCTGGGCGTTAAACACGTTGCATTATGGTCTTCCCCACTTACACAACCGGTGGACTTACTAACATGGCTCAGGAACGAATTGTGTTTCGTAAGTCGATGACTGCGTCTCCCCTTAGCCGGGCGGTGGTGGTGGTAGCACGCCTGGAATCCAACATTGGAGGCGAGGGTAGGTGGATCGCACAAATCTTGAGAAACTGCCATCACCATCTGCACGGGGATCGAGGTGTTGCTCCCTTGCGTCAACGTGCGGTTTTCTCACGAGTGTTCTATTTTCCTCCCCACAAGTATAAACCGCTCATTCATTGTATGAAAATATCGCAGAGCAAGAACCCACTGGCAGGATCCCTCCTCAAAAAGAGTCGTGTGACTCAGTGTGGCTTCTGAATAAGTCACAAAAAAAGACTTGCCGCTTGTCATCCTGCTGCTGCTGCCCTTGCACGGGCTGGTTGCGTGAGTCTCCGTGGCCTCGGCGAGAGTCGAAGTGCCGCGCGGTGTTCCATTTGAGGCGACGTGGGAGCCGTGCGGTGCGATGGGTCCGCACTTGATGATGGCAGGACGCGTGCCAATGTGGGTGAGTCCCGCATTGGGTCTCGGCACGGTGTTTGGAGTGGTGTCCTAGCGGAGGCCTGTGGAGTCGTGAGTGGGTGAGTGGTGTGTGGGGTGAGTTGGTGAGGCGTGTTGGGTGGTGAGTTGGGGAGGTGTGTGTGGGGTGAGTTGGGGAGTGGTGTGTGGAGTGGTGAGTTGGTGAGGTGTGTGTGGTGGTGAGTTGGGGAGTGGTGTGTGGAGTGGTGAGTTGGTGAGGTGTGTGGAGTGGTTGTTGGGGGGCGGTGTGTTGAGTGGTGAGTTGGGGGTGGTGAGTTGGGGAGTGGTGTGTGGAGTGGTGAGTTGGGGGTGGTGAGTTGGGGGAGTGGTGAGTTGGGGAAGTGTGTTGGGTGGTGAGTTGTGGGAGGTGTGTGGAGTGGTGAGTTGGGGGAGGTGTATGGAGTGGTGAGTTGGGGGAGGTGTGTTGGGTGGTGAGTTGTGGGAGGTGTGTGGAGTGGTGATTTGGGGGGGTGTGGAGTGGTGAGTTGGGGGAGGTGTGTTGGGTGGTGAGTTGGGGGAGGTGTGTGGAGTGGTGAGTTGGGGGAGGTGTGTGGAGTGGTGAGTTGGGGGAGGTGTGTGGAGTGGTGAGTTGGGGGAGGTGTGTGGAGTGGTGAGTTGGGGGAGGTGTGTGGAGTGGTGAGTTGGGGGAGGTGTGTGGAGTGGTGAGTTGAGGAGTGGTGAGTTGGTGAGTTGGTGTGTGGAGTGGTGAGTTGGGGGTGAGGTTGTTGATGCAAGTCGAATTCTGTTCACACGCGCACACAGATCTCTCTCCCGAGAGCCCGTGGAGACTGTTGGGGCAAGTGCTGTCAACGATTCACTAACGCCAGCAATACTCTGATGGTGCGTTGTCTTTAAGTTGGCGTCATCTGGTCCAACACCACGTGAGACTAGGCTCTAAGAAAAGCCGTCTCGGGTGTGGACCAATCAAGTTCAAGCACAGTTCACACATTATCAGAGCTGTGTTTTTTGTTTGCATTTTGACCGCAAGCGTTGTGGTTAATGCAAACATGATCCCTTGTATAAAGGTGTCAGTTTTGTTGCCAGGTAAAAGGGTAAAACCCTATCACTAATGCGCGTGTGGAGGCGGTGTTACCAGTACCAAGACCGACCACATTCAGCCCCACAGAGCTGGCGGTTGACACAAGGCCGAGTCAACCTAGGGGCCGTCCATAAATTACGTCACGCGATTTTGGAGGATTTTTGACCCCCCCCCCTCGTCACACGGCGTCACAAGTCAGAACCCCCCCTCTCAAATATGACGTCACAAAGCTCTGCCCCCCCCCCCCACAAAAAAACATATTTCCATTTAAAAAAATAAAACAGGCTTCAAATCGCTTTAAACTATTGTCATTGTAGTGCGTTTCTAATGTGGCGCTGCACTCTGATGTTGTAGGAGAAAACATTAAAAAGTCTATTTAATTAAGTAGAACGTGTCTATATTTATTTAAAGTTGCGCATTTTGATGTAACGTCACATTTCTCACCCCCCCCCCCCTCGTCACACATCGTCACAAATGTCTGACCCCCCCCCCTCCCCTAGGTGCGTGACGTCATTTATGGCCGGCCCCCTAGGGGATGCACAGGACATTAAAACACATTCCTGCGGAGGGAGCTGGTAGGAACGTTGGGTTGCTCGGTCAATGGCCTGCAGGGTCAACGGCGGCGTGGTGTATTCCGCAAATATACCCGACTGTGAGGGCGGGCACAAGCCGGCGTGAGTAGGTTAAACGTTGAGTTTTATAAGGGCACCACGGGGTGACCAGCCCCTCCCCACCCAGCGCAACCGCTCCCACCCCCACCCAGCCACACCCTCCCCACCCAGCCCCTCCCCACCCAGCCCCTTCCCACCCTCCCCACCCTCCCCACCCAGCCCCTCCCCACCCCCCCCACCCAGCCCCTCCCCACCCTCCCCACCCAGCCCCTCCCCCGCACCCAGCCCCTTGTCCCGTCTCCAGCCGTCCTGGATGCGAGGTCTGGCCACACCGTGGGCATCCTCCGCCACTGACTTCTCGCGTCTTCTGCAATCCCCATTGTCTGCTGCTGCAGCGTGAGACTCGTCCACCCATTGATGTTGTCCACCAATTGTCACCCTTGTGGGTCTACCTCCAGCTCGTCAACCGGCTATTGCATCTCGCACAAACCTGGTTCCATCTTCTCTCTGGTTCTTTCTCCCTGAAGACGGACGCTTGTGGTGTTGCGACCGAAGCGTCCTGTTTTCTCTTGTCCACGTGACTTTTAGCGAAAGTCACGGACGCTTCGAATCACGAATGGTTCCATTTCGCCGCTAGAAATGTCCAAAATGATGGTCGGCCACTTTTGTTGGCTTCTGAAATAAAAAACAATGACTTTGGTTCTTTCGGTAAAGTCACGTAGGTCGAAATATAACACTGGTCAACACACTTTTCTGGCATAAGGTATTCCAACGGTTTTAATGTAATTTGGGGTGCTGATTCCAAATCTGGCATCAGTTTTTGTCTATCACATCAGGTTTTTGAGATATAAAATATTGCATTTAAAAAAAAACTGCAGAATAAAAATATTAAATAAATGTGGATATCTACATAAATGATATTATAAACACACTATCCTAAAAATACAGCACATTTTAACACTAAAGCAGTCACTGACTCGCAACAACTTGCAATCATAAGTGACAGAGTTAATTTTGGGTAAATCAATGAAAATGGGGTATGTCGATAGCATAAAATGAGATGTGATAGAGCAAATCTGAGATCAGATTTGGAACCAGCACCCTGAAATTAGAACAGCTGCAAAAGTCCAGGTGAGAATTTTATTTTTGTTGACCAGTGTTATCGATACGACGTTTCGATCGCAACGCAGGCAATCGTCATCAGGTGGGACACCCACATCAAGAGAAAACTGCTGAAGTTGGCGTTGCGATCGAAACGTCGTGATCTATGATTTGTCTACCGATGTGACTTTACCGAAAGAAGCAGTCACGAAAGCTTCAAATCACGATATAAGTTAATAGCCTCAGTGGGGGCTTGCTGGTAGGACTGGGATGGTTTCAGAGCTGTCGACCTCTACGGTTTAGCCGTAATTCTTGCGCAGCGAAATTGAGTTTTCAGGTCGCATCGGGCAGACAGCCGTTTCAATCGGCCTAACAAAATGTGTCTCTGCGTTTGTGTTTCTCCCTTGTGATGGAACTTTGTCGGATGAACGTTGAGATTTATCAGAGGCACGGGGTGATCAATAAGATCGATAAGGGGTTGACGGGTCTGTGGTGGTGTAGTTGTTGTCTGTGTGATTTGTTCATCTTTCTTATAGCTCATCAGTTCTTCCCCCCAGCTATAAATAAGTATGCAGATACATATTATATGAATGAACATTGAAATACATATTTATATGAATAAACAACCATTTTTATTTATGTAAATAACCCTTCAGATACATATTTATAGCAATAAACAGATACTTATTTATATAAATATTTCCTATTTATACAAATAAACATTCAGATAAATATTGATATGAATATGCAGACAATACTTATTTACATTTTATGTTCATATCAATATTTGTTAATATGAGATAAAAAATTTAATTTTTAATTTTGACTTCAAATTTTCGTGACAGTGGGAATTCATATTCTGTGGTTCTTTAATAATAAAAATAAAGTTAAAAAAAACATCACGACATTTCGACCGCTGGTGTTGCGATCGAAACGCCGTGATATTTGTAATCACTTCATTTTCATTATCATTCTTTCTAGCTACGCGACTTTACCGAAAGAAACACAGAATATTGACCAATTTTATTTCGATTTAAATCCGGAGGGAAAAATCCCTCTCACCTGACATGCAGCGCCGGGACGCGAAGTTAACGCCCCCACCCCCGAGTGCGCATGCGCGGCACAGTGAGTCAGGAGTCTCCGCTTGGCACCCGCCAGAGGCCTTCTCCTCACCACCTCACCTCACCACCCCACTCACCACCCTCACCTCACCACCTCCTCACCCTCTCACCACCTCCTCCACCGTCACCTCGTCGTCGGCTCGCGCAAGGCCGCTCGCCATGCTCATCACGCTCAAGACGCTGCAGCAGCAGACATTCAGGGTGGACGCCGACCCCGATGAGACGGTGGGGCCTGCGAACAAGTTACACACTCACCACGTGACCACTCACCACTCACTACGTGACACACTCACCACTCACACCACGTGACACTCACACCACTCACCACGTGACACACTCACCACGTGACACCCACTCACTCACCACGTGACACACTCACCACTCACACCAGTGACACACTCACCACTCCCACGTGACACATCACACACCACCACGTGCACACTCACCACTCACCACCACGTGACACACACTCACCACCACGTGACACACTCACCACTCACCACGTGACACACACCACTCACTCACCACGTGACACACTCCCACATTCAGGGTGGGAGCCGACCCACGTGACACTGCTAACACCACTCACACGTGACACACTCACACTCACCACCACCACTCACCACCACGTGACACACTCACCACTCACCACGTGACACACTCACCACTCACTCACCACGTGACACACTCACCACTCACCACCACGTGACACACTCACCACTCACTCACCACGTGACACACTCACCACTCACCACCACGTGACACACTCACCACTCACCACGTGACACACTCACCACTCACTCACCACGTGACACACTCACCACATTCAGGGTGGACGCCGACCCCGATGAGACGGTGGGGCCTGCGAACAAGTTACACACTCACCACGTGACACATCACCACTCACTCACCACGTGACACACTCACCACTCACCACCACGTGACACACTCACCACTCACTCACCACGTGACACACTCACCACTCACCACCACGTGACACACTCACCACTCACTCACCACGTGACACACTCACCACTCACCACACGTGACACTCACCACTTACTCACCACACACTCACCACGTGACACACTCACCACTCACTCACCACGTGACACACTCACCACACACTCACCACGTGACACACTCACCACTCACCACCACGTGACACACTCACCACTTACTCACCACACACTCACCACGTGACACTCACCACTCACTCACCACGTGACACACTCACCACTCACTCACCACGTGACACACTCACCACATTCAGGGTGGACGCCGACCCCGATGAGACGGTGGGGCCTGCGAACAAGTTACACACTCACCACGTGACACACTCACCACTCACCACGTGACACACTCACCACTCACCACCACGTGACACACTCACCACGTGACACCCCTCACTCACCACCGTGACACACTCACCACTCACCACGTGCACACTCACCACTCACCACCACGTGACACACTCACCACGTGACACACCACTCACTCACCACGTGACACACCACTCACTCACCACGTGACACACTCACCACTCACCACGTGACACACTCACCACTCACCACCACGTGACACACTCACCACTCACCACGTGACACACTCACCACTCACTCACCACGTGACACACTCACCACTCACCACCACGTGACACACTCACCACTCACCACGTGACACACTCACCACTCACTCACCACGTGACACACTCACCACATTCAGGGTGGACGCCGACCCCGATGAGACGGTGGGGCCTGCGAACAAGTTTCACACTCACCACGTGACACACTCACCACTCACTCACCACGTGACACACTCACCACTCACCACGTGACACACTTACCACTCACCACCACGTGACACATCACCACTCACCACGTGACACACTCACCACCACGTGACACACTCACCACTCACGACTCACCACGTGACACACTCACCACGTGACACACCCACCACGTGACACACTCACCACTCACCACGTGACACACTCACCACTCACCACGTGGACACTCACCTAACTCACCACACACCACACACTCACCACTCACTCACCATACACTCACCACATTCACCTCACTCACCACACACTCACCACACACCACACTCACCTCACTCAACTCACCCTCACCACACACTCACCACACTCACCTCACTCACCTCACACTCACCACACACCACACACTCATCACACACTCACCACACTCACTACACACTCATCACACACTCACCTCACTCACCTCACACTCCCACACACTCACCTCACTCACCCCACACTCACCGCACACTCACCACACACTCACCACACACTCACCACACTCACCACACACTCACCACACACTCACCACACTCACCCCACACTCACCGCACACTCACCACACACTCACCACTCACTCACCACACTCACCGCACACTCACCACTCACCACACTCACTCACCACACACTCACCACACACTCACCACACACTCACCACACTCACCACACTCACTCACCACACACTCACCACACACACTCACCACACACACTCACCACACACTTACCACACTCTCACCACACTCTCACCACACTCACCACACACACTCACCACTCACTCACCACACTCACTCACCACACACAACTCACCATACTCTCACCACACACTCACCATACTCTCACCACACACTCCCCATACACTCACCACACACTCACCACACACTAACCACACTCACCACACACTCACCACTCACTCACCACACACACTCACCACACACACTCACCACACTCTCACCATACACTCACCACACACTCACCACACACTCACCTCACACTCACCACACACACTCACCACACACACTCACCACACTCTCACCATACACTCACCACACACTCACCTCACACTCACTACACTCACTGATTCGTGGCGCTCTAACGTAGTATGGGTACCACGGTGGCTATGAGATGTTGACTACCTCGCCTGGTCTACAGGAGGTCGTGGGCTCGATCCCAACTGACGGTGCCTGCTGCTGCTGTATAATTTGGGTCTGTGTCTCTCATCATCACGGTGGCTATGAGATGTTGACTACCTCGCCTGGTATACAGGAGGTAGTGGGTTCCATCCCGACCCTGACGATGCCTGCTGCTGCTGCATGTGAGTCAGGGTCTCTCATAATCATCATCACGGTGGCCAGGAGATGTTGACTACCTCGCCTGGTATACAGGAGGTCGTGGCTTCCATCCCCACCCTGACGATGCCTGCTGCTGCTGCTGTAGATTTGGAGTCTGCGTCTCTCTCCCCGTGGTCGCGTGGATTTTGTCTCCGGCTCCTCCGGACTTTCCCTCCACATTTAGAATCGACATCAACATCAACGCCAGCATGCGTTTTAGAGAATTTGGCCGATCTAAATGTCCGCGCAGTAATGAACCACGCTGCGTTGAGCCGTCGTTTCTGATGGCCACGTAGCTTAGTGGCCCTTGCTTGGTTAGACAGAAAATTTCGTCTACTTTTAGTGTCATTCGCCACCGCGCGGTGCGTCAGACATGCACAGATGGACGTGCAAATGCTGCCCCCGTCTCTTTTAAACGAGTCTTACGTTTATTTCCAGTTGTGCTCAGGCTTATTCAACTCATCTCAACTCTTGGGTGTTCGGTATTATAACTGTTGCCTGTCAAATTATAGCTGGGGTTTGTACGCATGTGCCACGGAGTTTTCATTTTACATTTTTTTTGGTTTTTGCCAAGAGGTGTTTACATTCCGTTTCACTAATTCCAGCCCGGCTATTTATACTATTTATTACCCAGAGCGGTGTTTATTTTTAATGGCATTTTCTGAGAAGGAAGGTTTTTTTTTTTCTACCCCCTTGTGTTTTGCGACGGAGAGAGAAGAGGGGGTTTGAGTGCCGTTGTTGTTATTGTTGTTGAACGGAGTGGACTCTGATGGTCGTCCGCTGTAGGACCCGGTCCTGCGGTGTGTACGATGGAGCGGTAGGAGGACACATCTTCTTCCCTTATCCGCTGGAAGACCCAACGCAGACCATCGCTGGGGTTTGATCTTACACCCCAAACCGCATCGCCCACAGCACCAACCAGTTGTGGGTGCTCGCTGATGATGCACGAATGGAGAAATGAAAACAAGCCTCCAGTCGTGGTTTGAAGCTTTCGTGACTGCAGGGATTCATATTCTTGGATCGTTCGGTAAAGTCACGTAGAAGGGAAATAATAAAACAAAAATAAAACGATAAAATTATCACGACGTTTCGGCCACAACACAAGCAGCCGTCCTCAGGTGAAGAACAGAGCTGTTGGATAGACAGCTAAATTCCTCTGTTGATATGTAAACTCCCTTTGTCAAGGCGCTCTGCTCCTCCCACCCAGCTTAAATATACGCTGCCAAGCTTAGCGGTGTTCATTAGGACGCTGTCTTTCCGACAGCTCTGTTTCTTCACCTGAGGACGGCTGCTTGCGTTGTGGCCGAAACGTCGTGAGAATTATTTTATTATTTCTCTTTCGGTAAAGTCACGTTTGGTATGAAACGAAATAAATCACGACGTTTCGGGCGCAGCACAAGCGTCTGTCATCTTGCGTTGCGCCCGAAACGTCGTCATTTATTTTAATTTTGTACCTCCGTGACTTTTACCCAAAGATCCGGAGAGTAAAAGTCTCCAGCCGTGGCTGCGGTGCAGACTCTGGTCACCCAGAACGACGCAGAACGACGCAGAACGACGCAATGCCCCCTTGTGTTTGGGGTCAAGGGTTGTGGTTGCGTTGTGTTTGGGGTCAAGGGTTGTGGTTGTGGCTGCGTTGTGCTTGGAGTCAGGGTTGTGGTTGCGTTGTGCTTGGGGTCAAGGGTTGTGGTTGTGGTTGCGTTGTGCTTGGGGTCAGGGTTGTGGTTGCGTTGTGCTTGGGGTCAAGGGTTGTGGTTGTGGTTGCGTTGTGCTTGGGGTCAGGGTTGTGGTTGCGTTGTGCTTGGGGTCAAGGGTTGTGGTTGTGGTTGCGTTGTGCTTGGGGTCAGGGTTGTGGTTGAGGTTTTGAGTGAAGGTTGCCACCGTGGCAGGGACGCGTGATGTTGCAGTGAGGATGTTGTTTGGGTTTGGGATGGAGGTGGATTGGGGGTTGTGTTTCTCTCTCTGTGTTTGGGGGGCTGAGCTTGGACTGAAACTGGAGTGGGGGGAGTGAGGTTGGCCAGTTGGTTGATTGAGTTGGCTTTGGGTTGTGTTTAGGGCTATGGATAGAGTTGTGTTTGTCGCTGTGATAGTGGTCGGTGATTTGGGGTTGCGGCTGGGTTTGTGTTTGAGGACGGGGTTTTGCGATGTGTTTTTTTGGCTGGAGTTATTAACCACCACGTGACCTTCAGGGCGGGGTCAAAGGGCAAGTGTGGCCACTCCCACGGGCAAGTGGCCTGGGCAGGTGTGAGGAACCGAACGAGAATCCATCATCACCATTCGCGCGATTCACACCCTCAAATAGCCCTCGAGCCATTTGCCAAAAACTGTCTCGTCGGTACCTCTCAGGGTTACGACTGCTACCAACGTTTTCTCTGAAGCCTGTAACCTCGAGATCACAGATCTGTGTGATAGCAGTGCAGCCGTTGCAGCGTTGAATGGGTCAACGGCCATTGAACAGGGCTCAGCCGTGCGGTATGAAACATCTACGGATTGTAAAATGAATATGAGGGGTGTCTGTGGGTGGACGCTCGTCCGTGGTGGACACACGTGGCACTCCCCCCCCCCCTCCCCCCCCCCAGGTTGTACCAGTCACAACCCCCTGGGCTCAAGGGTTGAGAGCTTCTCGCTGCGAGGAGGCAGCAACCGTTAGCAGGAGGAGCGATAATGGAGTTGTGAGATGCTGGGCCCGATGTGTGTGTTGGCAGGAGGCCGCGACACGTTGAGTAACAGCCACATTGCATGCTTTGCGTTCATTTCACCATTTCTCCTGTCGACAAAACGCAATCGTCGTGTTGGACGCTCCTGCAAGCCGGCCATCGCGGCGAGGTCTCCTGGCTTGCCCTCGGCTTTCCTTAGAGCTTAGTCTCCATCCGTGTTGGACCAGATGACGCGGGTGTGGACCAATCAACTTCAAGGACAGTGCATATCATTATCATCATCAGAGTTGTTTTCTTTTTGTTTGCATTTTGACTACTTGTGTTGTGGTTATTGCAAACATGATGCCTTGTATAAAGGTGTCAGTTTTGTACTAATTTAAAGGGTAAAAACCTACTATTAAAGGGAAATTTGTGAATATGTGTGTCTGTTCGAAATGTTTAGCGTACTTCATGACATGCAACAAACTTTACATTTTCCATGTGGGTAGCTTCTAGACTGGACACAATGAAAAAAGTCTAAAAGTACACTTTTGTTTTTTGGGGGGAGTTGGGTGGGCGCAATAATGGATATATTTTGCACGCAAGTGAGCGGTGACGTCACATCTGTGACGTCACCGCTCACTTGCGTGCAAAATATATCTGTGACGTCACATCTGTGACGTCACCGCTCACGTGCGTGCAAAATATATCTGTGACGTCACACCTGTGACGTCACCTGCATGCGGCAGCGTCACGCAGTGTGCCTGCTGACGTCACCCCCCCCCCAACCCTCCGCGTAGGCCGTGTGTATTGATCCAAGCCGGGCAATGAAGCTCGCACGAGTCTAAGTGGAACTGCAAGTGACGTTAGCGTTGGCAACGGGCAGCTCGGAGGCAGTGGGGGACGTGTGTGAACCGGTGGGGTCGAGTTGGTGAGTTGAGTTGGTGGGTTGACCCGGTGGGTTGAGTTGGTGGGTTGAGTTGGTGAGTTGGTGGGTTGACCCAGTGGGTTGAGTTGGTGAGTTGAGTTGGTGCGTTGAGTTGGTGGGTTGAGTTGGTGGGTTGAGTTGGTGGGTTGAACCGTTGGGGTTGAGCCGTTGGGGCGTCGACGGAGGCTGAGTTAGAACTCCGTGACGGATCGATTCCGCGGGCGTTGAGTGGGAGGGTGTTGTCTGTGTGTGGGTGTCTGTGTGTGTGTGTTTGTCTGTGTCTGTGTGTGGGTGTCTGTGTGTGGGTGTCTGTGTGTGTGTGGGTGTCTGTGTGTGGGTGTCTGTGTGTGTGTGTTTGTCTGTGTCTGTGTGTGGGTGTCTGTGTGTGGGTGTCTGTGTGTGTGTGGGTGTCTGTGTGTGGGTGTCTGTGTGTGTGTGTTTGTCTGTGTCTGTGTGTGTCTGTGTGTGGGTGTCTGTGTGTGTGTGTCTGTGTGTGTCTGTGTGTGTGTGGGTGTCTGTGTGTCTGTGTGTGGGTGTCTGTCTGTGTGTGGGTGTCTGTGTGTGTGTGTTTGTGTGTGTCTTTGTGTGTGTGGGTGTCTGTGTGTCTGTGTGTGGGTGTCTGTGTGTGGGTGTCTGTGTGTGGGTGTCTGTCAGTCTGTGTGTGGGGGTTGGGGTTGGCCTCAACGTGCACATGGCCTGGCACAAGCGCCGTGGTGACGTCACCACCACTTAGTTGTTGTTGTTAGTGGAAGTGTGACGGTAGTTTAGCGCTACGAACCCGGCGACCCGAGTTCGATTCCCGTTCACGCCAACACCACAGTGGCGCTTATCCGAACCGGTCCTGGGTCTCCTCCCCTGAGTCGACTGAGCCTCAAATGAGTATCCGGTGCGGTGTGTCGTGTACATTGCCACTTCATTAGGTGCTGCTCGCTCACGGCACTTGCCCCAACGGTCACTTGAGGCTACACGGGGGATCTTTGTCTGTGGGGCTCTTCTCGTGCGCTGCAGGTGAAGGGCTTCAAGGAGAAGATCGAGGCAGAGAAGGGAGCAGACGCCTTCCCGGCCTCGGGGCTCAAGTTAATTTACGCAGGTAACCGCCTCGCGCGCGGGTAACCACTGCTTGCGTGGGTAACCACCTCGTGTGTGGGTAACCGCTGCTTGCGTGGGTAACCGCCTCGTGCGCGACACATGAGCACACAGCAGGACCTCCCCAAGACGGACATGAGTTGGCCACAATCCTCCGCTTAGCGCGGTTGGGCTATGTATGGTGTGAATGAAGTTCAGCACACACACACACACACACGAGTTTCCGTGACTGCATGGATCACGTGGGTGAACGTGTTTTTGCTGCGGTTGTCCCGCCTCATGTCGGGGGCTCGTGTTGCCTCCGAAACGTCGTGATTTAACTGAGTTGTTTTCATTTTTATTTGATTTTATTTTCACCGACGTGACTTTACCGAAAGAACGCGGCCTGCACATCGGCGCGCTCGGCAGCTGGGCTTGCGCTGGCAGTGGCACGGAGTGAGGTGGGGTGGGGGGGTTGAGGAGCGGCGATGTTGAGGGGGCACTTGGGGCATCACGCTGCAGGTGACGACGGACGGGGGGGTTGAAGAGGGAGGAAGTGGAGGAGGGGCCCTGGGGAGGAGGGGAGGGGAGCTCTAAGCGAGGAACGGGCAGAATGCGTGCTCAGCCCGGATGGCCGGCCCCAGAACTGATTGGCAATGGAAATGAACGGACCAGAAAGCGCCGCGTGGCGTGAGGGGGACATCGGTTCAGCCTTGTTGGCACAAAGACATGTTTCAGTCGCTGCAGGTCTTCATCTCAATGATCTGAACAATGTCCAGCGTTGATCTCGAAGCTGAATCGGGACACAGTTCACATGCGCTTGTGGCGGAGGTTTGCGGTTCGGATCCGATAGGCCGCCCTTGTTATAACGGCGGTGCGGTGCATTCACCGTGAAAACGCCACACGCCGTCGGCTTCGCAGCGGACGTTTAAAGATCCCGTGACGCCACGCGCAAGGGTCGGCCGCCGTGTGCCAGCATCGCGTTTCAAATTTAGTTAAACGTTTTGCACTCCACTGCAAATTGCACAATTGGGAACTGTTCCGTCCAGACCCTGACGCCTGCTGCTGCTGCTGTGTATTTTGAGTTTGCGTGTCTCTCTCTCTCTCCCCGTGGTCGCGTGGATTTTTCTCCGGGTCCTCCTGTTTTCCCCTGCACGTTTAGAATCAACATCGCCACGCGTTTAGAGCGTTTGGCGGTGGTTTCTATTTCCACGCGACAAGCCACTTTGTTGAGCTATCGGTTGTGGGCTGGTCACTTCTGAAACAGAACTACGTAGTTCAGTGGGGCCTTACCTGGTCAAATAAAAAGTAGTTCATCTTCTTGGTTCTTTCGGTAAAGTCACGTGACTTACCGAAAGAACCAAGAAGATGAATCCCTGCAGTCACGAAAGCTTTAAATCGAAATGAAAAGTAGTTTATAGTTTAACTCGTACGCATTCGTCAATGACAGTGTGCATGCTGAGCTTCTTTCACGCCGTACGTAGCCAGCAAGTGCCAAGAAAAGTATATGATGGCCGACGTTTCGTGCAACGGCTCTTTCGCAGCACAAAGCCGTACGGTTGCTGAGCGTTGCCCCCCCCCCCCGCCCCCCGCGCTGTGCCCACAGGCAAGATCCTGAACGACGAGTCGACGCTCAGGGAGTACAAGATCGACGACAAGAACTTCGTGGTCGTCATGGTGGTAAAGAGGGGCGGCTCATCGCCGCGGCGACGGGCTCGCGATGGTGTCGCGTCGCGCTGCGGTTTGGAGTAGCGTCGCTTGTTCGCAAGAAGCGCTGGCGCGGAGACTCAACGATGCTACGTCGTGATTTTTTTATTTCGACCGACGTGACTTTACCGAAAGAACCAACGAGTATGGATTATCCTGCAGTCACGAAAGCTTCAAATCACGATAATAATTGTAAATCGTTTCGCGTGAATCGTGACCCCGTGCATCGGGAAATGGGGGTTGCCACGATGGCTAGGAGATGTTAGCTACTTCGCCTGGTACGCAGGAGGTCGTGGGTTCAACGATGCCTGCTGCTGCTGTATATTTGGAGTCTGCGTCTCTCTCATCATAATCACGGTGGCTAGGAGATGTTAGCTACCTCGCCTGGTCTACAGGAGGTCGTGGGTTCGACCCTGACGATTGCCTGCTGCTGCTGTATATTTGGAGTCTGCGTCTCTCTCTCCTGTGGTCGCGTGGATTTTTCTCTGGCCCCATTTTTTTTACCTCCGCATCTCGAATCAACAAGCATGCGTTTCGCCTATTTGGCTGCTACTTTAAATTTCCACACGATGACGAGCCACTTGGTTGCGCTATCATTTGTGGCCAGATCGCTTCTGACAAAGTGGGCCTTACCTGGTAAGATAAAAATAGTTTAATTATTATTTTTTAAAGCGATTTGTTCACCTTTTATTTTTGCATCCCTATCGTGCTTTTGTGTTGTTGCTACGTTGTGACCCGGTGCCCTGACTGGACATCTGTTAGAAAGAGCTCCACAGCTCATGGGATTCCTCCACTAGAAATAAAGATCCTGATTGTGGACACAGGCCACCTGCGCCAGCAGCGCCCGGCGGCACGGCTTGCGCCGCTGACACGCGCTGCCGCCGTGTGCAGGGCAAGGGCGCGGCAGGAGCTCAGACCAGCGGTGCCACCAGCAGCAGCACCAGCAGCAGCGCCGCCGCCGCTGCACCCGCCGCCACGCAGGAACCAGCGGCGCCAGCCCCCGTGGCGGCCGCACCGCCCGCCAGCCGGCCCTCCGCGGAGGCCGGCGCCGCGCCAGCCACACAGCCCGCGCCCAGGTACCAGCACTCACCCGCCCGCCCAGTCGGCGCTGCTGCTCCCACCGCTAGAGTTGAACACAGAGATGAGCGCCCACCCCTCCCACCCCCATCCTGATGGCTTTGCTCAGCTGGGGCAGTGAGGCCCCCCCCTTCCCCCCCCCATCTCTTCTCTACGGCTCAGTTGCGTCGGCACGGATCTTCGCAACGTGTCGATCCGTGGACTTGACTTGCACGACGGCTTGTCGCGGGCCTCCGTGTTTTGTTAATGATTAAAACGACAAAACTAGCAGAGCAACCGAGGCCTGTGTGCCCCGCACGGCTTTGGCTCGGCCTCGGCCTCTCAACGCTTCCAAAGACGCACGCGGCACGAGACACCCACCCGGGCTCGTGCCGCGGGAGTCGTGAGCGCGGCGGGGATCCGTGGCTCGGAGCCGATTCGGCTGACGCGCAACTTTGAGCTGGCTGGCCTGAGCCGGAGCCAAGTCTGAGTCGAGCCAAGTCTGAGTCGAGCCATCGCCAGCAATGCGGGTCGGGGACACGATCGCCGTAGCGGAGGGGCGGTGGTGTAGCGGTTAGCGCTACTCTGCACTACGAACTTGGCGACCCGGGTTTGATTCCCGCTCACAGCAAACACCAGTGACGATTATCTGAACCGGTCCTGGGCCTCCCCTAGGTCGACTAAGCCTCAAATGAGTACCTGGTGCGGCGTGTAAACATCGGCACTGGGGAGACAAAGGCGGCCGGGCGTGGTGTTGGCCTCGTGTACCGTTCCGGCCTTCATAGGTGCTCGCTAACAGCACTTGCCCCTACAGTCTGTTAAGGCTATACGGGGGACCTTTGTCTTTGTGGTGCTGTGTGTGTGGTGGTGCTGTGTGTGTGTGGTGCTGTGTGTGTGGTGGTGCTGTGTGTGTGTGGTGCTGCATGTGTGTGGTGCTGCATGTGTGTGGTGCTGTGTGTGTGGTGCTGTGTGTGTGGTGCTGTGTGTGTGGAGGTTTACCGCAGCCTTCGCTCGGAAGTTCGGAGAGCCGTAAGGCGCTGTAAGGATGGGTGGTGGTCGCGGGTTGCTGAGGAGATGGAGTCTGCCTCAGTGGCCCGTGATCACAAATCACTATTTAACTCCATCACAAAAGTAACTTGCAGCGCCACACCTATTACCATCATTAGAGGAAAAAACGGTGATCCAATCTCCGACCCCCAGGAACAGGTTTGCAGATTTGCTGAGCATTTCTGTGAGGTCCTGGGGGAGGGAAATTCTCTCAACCAGGAAAACATCATGGCACAAAGTGGTGATAACCCTGCTGAGGCTGCGGTGCCTCAAATATTGGAAGAGGTCACCCCCTGTGAGTGGCTGGCTGAGGTGCCAGCTGTTGAGGAAGTACTGAGGGCGATCCGGAGTCTGAGACCAGGGAAGGCACCGGGCAGAGATGATCTCCCAAGCGAAATGCTGAGGGAGGGTGGTGTTTGTGCACAGACTGCCCTATATGACATCATAACAACAGTCTGGACCACTGGACGGGTTCCGCAGGACTGGAAGGATGCCCTGGTGGTCCCCCTCTTTAAGAAGGGGGACCGTACCGACTGTAACAACTACAGGGGCATCTCACTCCTCAGTGTGCCGGGTAAGGTCCTGGCAAGGATTATTCAACATCGCCTTGCTAGGCACGCTGAGGAGAGGCTTGCGGAGCCCCAATGCGGTTTCAGGAAAGGGCGGTCCTGTACAGATGCCATATTTTCTGTCCGTCTGCTACAGCAGAGGTGTAGGGAATTCCAAAAAGACCTACATCTCTGCTTTATTGAACTGGTCAAGGCATATGATACCATCAGTAGGACTGGGCTCTGGGTTGTTCTTCGTGCTTTCGGAGTCCCTGACCCTCTGCTCACGATCATTAAGGACCTTCATGATGGTGAGCGGGCCCGGGTAAAACTACGTGGCCGGGAGTCGGAGCCTTTCCCTGTACACCTTGGGGTGCGACAGGGATGTCCTCTGGCTCCCACATTATTTAACATCTATTTTGACCGCGTAGTTCGTCAAGCCTTCAATAGCTGTACCGGGGGAATATCCATTTGGTACAGATATAATGGGAGGCTGATCGATGCCCGGGTGCGATCAAGGGATGGCTCCCTATTGGTCAACCACGTTATGTATGCCGATGATTTGGTAATAGCTGCTCATTCAGAAGAGGAGTTGGAGACGCTGCTGCTGAGACTGGAGCGTGCCACTAAGAGGTGGGGCCTTACCATCAGCCCCACCAAAACTAAGCACCTGCCTGGGTATTTTGTACCATCGGACACTCCACCCCCACAACTGCCAATTGGTGATGGGGCAGTTGTGGAGAGAGTGGAGAGTTTCCCATACCTGGGCAATGTGCTTATGACCGGCTCCAGTTTATCAGCAGAGGTCTCACTCCGAATCAGTCGAGCGGCAATATCTTTTCATCGGTTGCGTAACGCTGTGTGGAAGCTACCTGGTCTGTCGCTCCGCACGAAGCTTCAGGTCTTCTCGGCCACGGTCATTCCCTCCCTTCTCTACGCTTGCGAAACGTGGACCCCCCTAGTGGAGCATCTTCGCCGGTTGGAAACATTTAGGCTGGCCTGCCTACGATCCATCCTGGGTTTAACCAGGCTGGATTGTGTGAGGAGCTCACAAGTCCTTGAAAGATCTGGGCAAAGTCCCATCAGTGAGCTCCCCCGGCAGGCAAGGCTGCGTTGGCTGGGTCATGCAGCCCGCATGCCCAGCCACCGCATGCCTAAACAGCTTTTGTTCGGCCGGATCGAGGGGGCTAAACGGGCGTGGCACGGGCTAGAGAAGAGATGGAGTGATGTGGTACAGGAGGACGTGGAGCTGATTGGACTTGCCGATGACTGGTACCAGCGGTGTCAAGATCGGCCTCAGTGGAGGAGGCTCGTGAAGGACGCTACTGGGCAGTTGGAGGCAGTCGCCCTCCAACAACAACGGAGGGCGGAGGAGCGACGCTCACAACAACGAGCGGAGCGCCGGGTGGCTAAAGCACAGCAAGTTGGTACAGTAGGGGGTACAGGTGGTGCATCAGCCAGTCATCTCGGTCATCTCGGTCAGTCGACCCGTGGCACCTGGGTCTGCCCCGTGACCTCCTGCCAGCGGGCGTTCGACACTTCACGTGGCCTCAAGGTGCACATGGCCTGGCACAAGCGTCGTGGTGACGTCACCGCCACTTAGTGGCGAATGGCGGTTGTTGTTGTTGTTGTGTGGTGCTGCGTGTGTGGTGCTGTGTGTGTGTGGTGCTGTGTGTGTGTGGTGCTGTGTGTGGTGATGTGTGTGTGTGGTGCTGTGTGTGTGTGGTGCTGTGTGTGTGGTGCTGCGTGTGTGGTGCTGTGTGTGTGTGGTGCTGTGTGTGTGGTGCTGTGTGTGTGGTGCTGTGTGTGTGGTGCTGTGTGTGTGGTGCTGTGGTGTGGTGCTGTGTGGTGTGGTGTGTGTGTGGTGCTGTGTGTGTGTGGTGCTGTGTGTGTGTGGTGCTGTGTGTGGTGCTGTGTGTGTGGTGCTGTGTGTGTGGTGCTGTGTGTGTGGTGCTGCGTGTGTGGTGCTGCGTGTGGTGGTGCTGGTGTGTGTGTGGTGCTGCGTGTATGTGTGGTGCTGCGTGTGTGGTGGTGCTGTGTGTGGTGGTGCTGCGTGTGGTGGTGCTGCTGGTGTGGTGCTGTGTGTGGTGCTGTGTGTGTGGTGCTGTGTGTGTGTGGTGCTGTGTGTGTGTGGTGCTGCTGTGTGGTGCTGTGGTGTGTGGTGCTGTGTGTGTGTGCTGTGTGTGTGTGGTGCGTGTGCAGTGTGTGTGGTGCTGTGTGTGCGGTGTGTGTGGTGCTGTGTGTGTGTTGTGTGGTGTGTGTGGTGCTGCGTGTGGGTGCTGTGTGTGTGTGTGTGCTGTGTGGGTGGGTATGTGTGTGTTGGTGCTGTGTGTGTGTGTGTGGTGCTGTGTGTGTGGTGCTGTGTGTGTGTGTGGTGCTGCGTGTGTGTGGTGCTGCGTGTGTGTGGTGCTGCGTGTGTGTGGTGCTGAGTCTGTGGTGCTGCGTGTGTGGTGCTGTGCGTGTGTGGTGCTGTGTGTGTGGTGCTGTGTGTGTGGTGCTGTGTGTGTGTGTGGTGCTGTGTGTGTGTGTGGTGCTGTGTGTGTGTGTGGTGCTGTTTGTGTGTGTGGTGCTGTGTGTGTGTGGTGCTGTGTGTGTGGTGCTGTGTGTGTGGTGCTGTGTGTGTGTGTGGTGCTGCGTGTGTGTGGTGGTGCTGTGTGTGGTGGTTCTGCGTGTGTGTGTGGTGCTGTGTGTGTGGTCCTGTGTGTGTGGTGCTGTGTGTGTGTGGTGCTGTGTGTGTGGTGCTGTGTGTGTGTGGTGCTGTGTGTGTGGTGCTGCGTGTGTGGGTGGTGCTGCGTGTGTGTGTGGGCTGCGTGTTGGGTGCTGCGTGTGTGGTGCTGCGTGTGTGTGTGCTGTGTGTGTGTGTGGTGCTGTGTGTGTGGTGCTGTGTGTGTGTGGTGCTGTGTGTGTGTGTGGTCTGTGTGTGTCTGGTGCTGTGTGTGTGTGTGGTACTGCGTGTGTGTGGTGCTGCGTGTGTGTGGTGCTGCGTGTGTGGTGCTGCGTGTGTGTGGTGCTGCGTGTGTGTGGTGCTGTGTGTGTGTGGTGCTGTGTGTGTGTGGTGCTGGTGTGTGTGTGTGGTGCTGTGTGTGTGTGGTGCTGCGTGTGTGTGGTGCTGCGTGTGTGTGGTGCTGCGTGTGTGTTGTGCTGTGTGTGTGTGTGGTGCTGCGTGTGTGGTGCTGCGTGTGTGGTGCGGTGCTGCGTGTGTGTGGTGCTGTGTGTGTGGTGCTGTGTGTGTGTGTGGTGCTGTGTGTGTGGTGCTGCGTGTGTGTGTGGTGCTGCGTGTGTGTGTGGTGCTGCGTGTGTGTGGTGCTGTGTGTGTGGTGCTGTGTGTGTGTGTGGTGCTGTGTGTGTGTGGTGCTGTGTGTGTTGGTGCTGCGTGTGTGTGTGGTGCTGCGTGTGTGTGGTGCTGCGTGTGTGTGTGGTGCTGCGTGTGTGTGGTGCTGCGTGTGTGTGGTGCTGTGTGTGTGGTGCTGTGTGTGTGTGGTGCTGTGTGTGTGTTGTGCTGTGTGTGTGTGGTGCTGTGTGTGTGGTGCTGTGTGTGTGGTGCTGTGTGTGTGTGGTGCTGTGTGTGTGTGGTGCTGTGTGTGTGTGTGGTGCTGTGTGTGTGGTGCTGTGTGTGTGGTGCTGTGTGTGTGGCGCAGCGTGTGTGGCGCTGTGTGTGTGTGGTGGTGCTGCGTGTGTGTGGTGCTGCGTGTGTGGTGCTGCGTGTGTGTGGTGCTGTGTGTGTGTGTGGTCCTGTGTGTGTGTGTGGTGCTGTGTGTGTGTGTGGTGCTGTGTGTGTGTGGTGCTGTGTGTGTATGGTGCTGTGTGTGTGTGGTGCTGTGTGTGGTGCTGCGTGTGTGTGTGGTGCTGCGTGTGTGTGTGGTGCTGTGTGTGTGGTGCTGCGTGTGTGTGGTGCTGCGTGTGTGTGTGGTGCTGTGTGTGTGTGGTGTGTGTGTGGTGCTGTGTGTGGTGCTGTGTGTGTGTGGTGCTGTGTGTGTGTGTGGTGCTGTGTGTGTGTGGTGCTGTGTGTGTATGGTGCTGTGTGGAAAGGGCGGTCCTGCACAGATGCCATATTTTCTGTCCGTCTGCTACAGCAGAGGTGTAGGGAATTCCAAAAAGACCTACATCTCTGCTTTATTGACCTGGTCAAGGCCTATGATACCATCAGTAGGCCTGGGCTCTGGGTTGTTCTTCGTGCTTTCGGAGTCCCTGACCCTCTGCTCACGATCATTAAGGACCTTCATGATGGTGAGCGGGCCCGGGTAAAACTACGTGGCCGGGAGTCGGAGCCTTTCCCTGTACACCTTGGGGTGCGACAGGGATGTCCTCTGGCTCCCACATTATTTAACATCTATTTTGACCGCGTAGTTCGTGAAGCCTTCAATAGCTGTACCGGGGGAATTTCCATTTGGTACAGATATAATGGGAGGCTGATCGACGCCCGGGTGCGATCAAGGGATGGCTCCCTATTGGTCAACCACGTTATGTATGCCGATGATTTGGTAATAGCTGCTCACTCAGAGGAGGAGTTGGAGACGCTGCTGCTGAGACTGGAGCGTGCCACTAAGAGGTGGGGCCTTACCATCAGCCCCACCAAAACTAAGCACCTGCCTGGGTATTTTGTACCATCGGACACTCCACCCCCACAACTCCCAATTGGTGATGGGGCAGTTGTGGAGAGAGTGGAGAGTTTCCCATACCTGGGCAGTGTGCTTATGACCGGCTCCAGTCTATCAGCAGAGGTCTCACTCCGAATCAGTCGAGCGGCAATATCTTTTCATCGGTTGCGTAACGCTGTGTGGAAGCTACCTGGTCTGTCGCTTCGCACGAAGCTTCAGGTCTTCTCGGCCACGGTCATTCCCTCCCTTCTCTACGCTTGCGAGACGTGGACCCCCCTGGTGGAGCATCTTCGCCGGTTGGAAACATTTAGGCTGGCCTGCCTACGATCCATCCTGGGTTTAACCAGGCTGGATTGTGTGAGGAGCTCACAAATCCTTGAAAGATCTGGGCAAAGTCCCATCAGTGAGCTCCTCCGGCAGGCAAGGCTGCGTTGGCTGGGTCATGTAGCCCGCATGCCCAGCCACCGCATGCCTAAACAGCTTTTGTTCGGCCGGATCGAGGGGGCTAGACGGGCGCGGCACGGGCTGGAGAAGAGATGGAGTGATGTGGTACAGGAGGACGTGGAGCTGAGTGGACTTGCCGATGACTGGTACCAGCGGTGTCAAGATCGGCCTCAGTGGAGGAGGCTCGTGAAGGACGCTACTGGGCAGTTGGAGGCAGTCGCCCTCCAACAACAACGGAGGGCGGAGGAGCGACGCTCACAACAACGAGCGGAGCGCCGGGTGGCTAAAGCACAGCAAGTTGGCACAGTAGGGGGCACAGGTGGTGCATCAGCCAGTCATCTCGGTCATCTCGGTCAGTCGACCCGTGGCACCTGCTGGGTCTGCCCCGTGACCTCCTGCCAGCGGGCTTTCGACACTTCACGTGGCCTCAAGGTGCACTTGGCCTGGCACAAGCATCGTGGTGACGTCACCGCCACTTAGTGGCGAATGGCGGTTGTTGTTGTTGTTGTATGGTGCTGTGTGTGTGTGGTGCTGTGTGTGTGGTGCTGTGTGTGGTGCTGCGTGTGTGTGGTGCTGCGTGTGTGTGTGGTGCTGCGTGTGTGTGGTGCTGCGTGTGTGGTGCTGCGTGTGTGTGGTGTGTGACGGTGGGTCCCTCTCCCACGTGCCCCCTCCCTCCCCCTTCACCCCCCCCCCTCCACCCCCCCTCTCCCCCCCCTCCTAGCCCAGCGGTGACGACGCCCCCCACCCCTGCCGGCGCCAGCGGCGCCAGCGGCAGCCTCGTCGACGCCGCCTCCTCCACGCTGGGTACCGGCACGGCACCACCACCGTCGTGGCTAGCACCACCACCACCACCGTCGTGGCTAGCATCACCACCGCCGTGGCTAGCATCACCACCACCATGGCTAGCATCACCACCAAGGGTAGCATCACCACCACTATGGCTAGCATCACCACCACCATGGCTAGCATCACCACCAAGGGTAGCATCACCACCACCGTGGCTAGCATCACCACCACCATGGCTAGCATCACCATCACCGTGGCTAGCATCACCACCATGGCTAGCATCACCACCACCATGGCTAGCATCACCACCATGGCTAGCATCACCACCACCGTGGCTAGCATCACCACCATGGCTAGCATCACCACCACCATGGCTAGCATCACCACCAAGGCTAGCATCACCACCACCATGGCTAGCATCACCACCACCATGGCTAGCATCACCACCATGGCTAGCATCACCACCACCGTGGCTAGCATCACCACCATGGCTAGCATCACCACCACCGTGGCTAGCATCACCACCGTGAGCATCACCACCATGGCTAGCATCACCACCACCATGGCTAGCATCACCACCACCATGGCTAGCATCACCACCACCATGGCTAGCATCACCACCACCATGGCTAGCATCACCACCATGGCTAGCATCACCACCACCGTGGCTAGCATCACCACCATGGCTAGCATCACCACCACCGTGGCTAGCATCACCACCGTGGCTAGCATCACCACCATGGCTAGCATCACCACCACCATGGCTAGCATCACCACCACCATGGCTAGCATCACCACCATGGCTAGCATCACCACCATGGCTAGCATCACCACCATGGCTAGCATCACCACCACCGTGGCTAGCATCACCACCACCATGGCTAGCATCACCACCATGGCTAGCATCACCACCACCATGGCTAGCATCACCACCACCATGGCTAGCATCACCACCACCATGGCTAGCATCACCACCACCATGGCTAGCATCACCACCACCATGGCTAGCATCACCACCACCATGGCTAGCATCACCACCATGGCTAGCATCACCACCACCGTGGCTAGCATCACCACCGTGGCTAGCACCACCACCGTGGCTAGCATCACCACCACCGTGGCTAGCATCACCACCACCGTGGCTAGCATCACCACCACCGTGGCTAGCATCACCACCACCGTGGCTAGCATCACCACCACCGTGGCTAGCATCACCACCACCATGGCTAGCATCACCACCATGGCTAGCATCACCACCACCATGGCTAGCATCATCACCGTGGCTTGCATCACCACCACCATGGCTAGCATCACCACCGTGGCTAGCATCACCACCACCATGGCTAGCATCACCACCACCGTGGCTAGCATCACAACCACCGTGGCTAGCATCACCACCACCATGGCTAGCATCACCACCATGGCTAGCATCACCACCACCATGGCTAGCATCATCACCGTGGCTTGCATCACCACCACCATGGCTAGCATCACCACCGTGGCTAGCATCACCACCCACCATGGCTAGCATCACCACCACCACCATGGCTAGCATCACCACCACCATGGCTAGCATCACCACCACCATGGCTAGCATCACCACCACCATGGCTAGCATCATCACCACCACCATGGCTAGCATCACCACCACCGTGGCTAGCATCACCACCACCATGGCTAGCATCACCACCATGGCTAGCATCACCACCATGGCTAGCATCACCACCGTGGCTAGCATCACCACCACCATGGCTAGCATCACCACCGTGGCTAGCATCACCACCACCGTGGCTAGCATCACCACCACCATGGCTAGCATCACCACCGTGGCTAGCATCACCACCACCATGGCTAGCATCACCACCACCGTGGCTAGCATCACCACCGTGGCTAGCTTCACCACCGTGGCTAGCATCACCACCGTGGCTAGCATCACCACCGTGGCTAGCATCACCACCATGGTTAGCATCACCACCACCGTGGCTAGCATAACCACCACCATGGCTAGCATCACCACCGTGGCTAGCATCACCACCACCGTGGCTAGCATCACCACCATGGCTAGCATCACCACCACCGTGGCTAGCATCACCACCACCATGGCTAGCATCACCACCGTGGCTAGCATCACCACCACCATGGCTAGCATCACCACCACCATGGCTAGCATCACCACCATGGCTAGCATCACCACCACCGTGGCTAGCATCACCACCATGGCTAGCATCACCACCACCGTGGCTAGCATCACCACCACCATGGCTAGCATCACCACCATGGCTAGCATCACCACCACCGTGGCTAGCATCACCACCATGGCTAGCATCACCACCACCATGGCTAGCATCACCACCATGGCTAGCATCACCACCATGGCTAGCATCACCACCACCATGGCTAGCATCACCACCACCATGGATAGCATCACCACCGTGGCTAGCATCACCACCACCATGGATAGCATCACCACCGTGGCTAGCATCACCACCACCATGGCTAGCATCACCACCATGGATAGCATCACCACCACCGTGGCTAGCATCACCACCACCCACCATGGCTAGCATCACCCCACATGGCTAGCATCACCACCACCACCATGGCTAGCATCACCACCACCATGGCTAGCATCACCACCACCATGGCTAGCATCACCACCACCATGGCTAGCATCACCACCACCACCATGGCTAGCATCACCACCACCATGGCTAGCATCACCACCACCGTGGCTAGCATCACCACCACCATGGCTAGCATCACCACCATGGCTAGCATCACCACCATGGCTAGCATCACCACCATGGCTAGCATCACCACCATGGCTAGCATCACCACCACCACCATGGCTAGCATCACCACCACCGTGGCTAGCATCACCACCACCGTGGCTAGCATCACCACCACCGTGGCTAGCATCACCACCACCATGGCTAGCATCACCACCACCATGGCTAGCATCACCACCACCATGGCTAGCATCACCACCACCATGGCTAGCATCACCACCACCATGGCTAGCATCACCACCACCGTGGCTAGCATCACCACCACCGTGGCTAGCATCACCACCATGGCTAGCATCACCACCACCATGGCTAGCATCACCACCACCGTGGCTAGCATCACCACCACCATGGCTAGCATCACCACCACCGTGGCTAGCATCACCACCACCGTGGCTAGCATCACCACCATGGCTAGCATCACCACCACCGTGGCTAGCATCACCACCACCATGGCTAGCATCACCACCACCATGGCTAGCATCACCACCACCGTGGCTAGCATCACCACCGTGACTAGCATCACCACCACCATGGCTAGCATCACCACCACCGTAGCTAGCATCACCACCACCATGGCTAGCATCACCACCACCGTGGCTAGCTTCACCACCGTGGCTAGCATCACCACCACTATGGCTAGCATCACCACCGTGGCTAGCATCACCACCACCATGGCTAGCATCACCACCACCGTAGCTAGCATCACCACCACCATGGCTAGCATCACCACCACCATGGCTAGCATCACCACCATGGCTAGCATCACCACCACCATGGCTAGCATCACCACCACCGTGGCTAGCATCACCACCATGGCTAGCATCACCACCACCATGGCTAGCATCACCACCACCGTGGCTAGCATCACCACCATGGCTAGCATCACCACCACCATGGCTAGCATCACCACCACCGTGGCTAGCATCACCACCATGGCTAGCATCACCACCACCGTGGCTAGCATCACCACCATGGCTAGCATCACCACCATGGCTAGCATCACCACCACCGTGGCTAGCATCACCACCATGGCTAGCATCACCACCACCGTGGCTAGCATCACCACCATGGCTAGCATCACCACCACCGTGGCTAGCATCACCACCACCATGGCTAGCATCACCACCATGGCTAGCATCACCATCACCATGGCTAGCATCACCACCGTGGCTAGCATCACCACCACCGTGGCTAGCATCACCACCATGGCTAGCATCACCACCATGGCTAGCATCATCACCATGGCTAGCATCACCACCACCATGGCTAGCATCACCACCACCATGGCTAGCATCACCACCATGGCTAGCATCACCATCACCATGGCTAGCATCACCACCACCGTGGCTAGCATCACCACCACCATGGCTAGCATCACCACCACTGTGGCTAGCATCACCATCACCACCGCCGTGGCTAGCATCACCATCACCACCACCGTGGCTAGCATCACCACCGCCGTGGCTAGCATCACCACCACCATGGCTAGCGTCACCACCACCATGGCTAGCATCACCACCACCGTGGCTAGCGTCACCACCACCGTGGCTAGCGTCACCACCACCATGGCTAGCGTCACTACCACCATGGCTAGCATCACCTCCACCGTGGCTAGCATCACCACCACCGTGGCTAGCATCACCACCACCGTGGCTAGCGTCACCACCACCGTGGCTAGCGTCACCACCACCATGGCTAGCATCACCACCACCGTGGCTAGCATCACCACCACCGTGGCTAGCGTCACCACCACCGTGGCTAGCATCACCACCACCATGGCTAGCATCACCACCACCGTGGCTAGCATCACCATCACCACCGCCGTGGCTAGCATCACCATCACCACCACCGTGGCTAGCATCACCACCGCCGTGGCTAGCATCACCACCACCATGGCTAGCGTCACCACCACCATGGCTAGCATCACCACCACCGTGGCTAGCGTCACCACCACCGTGGCTAGCGTCACCACCACCATGGCTAGCGTCACCACCACCATGGCTAGCATCACCACCACCGTGGCTAGCATCACCACCACCGTGGCTAGCATCACCACCACCGTGGCTAGCGTCACCACCACCATGGCTAGCATCACCACCACCGTGGCTAGCATCACCACCACCGTGGCTAGCGTCACCACCACCGTGGCTAGCGTCACCACCACCATGGCTAGCATCACCACCGCCGTGGCTAGCATCACCACCACCATGGCTAGCGTCACCACCACCATGGCTAGCATCACCACCACCGTGGCTAGCATCACCACCACCGTGGCTGGCGTCACCACCACCATGGCTAGCATCACCACCACCATGGCTAGCATCTCCACCACCGTGGCTAGCATCACCACCACCATGGCTAGCATCACCACCACCGTGGCTAGCATCACCACCATGGCTAGCATCACCACCACCGTGGCTAGCATCACCACCATGGCTAGCATCACCACCACCGTGGCTAGCATCACCACCATGGCTAGCATCACCACCACCGTGGCTAGCATCACCACCATGGCTAGCATCACCACCATGGCTAGCATCACCACCGTGGCTAGCATCACCACCGTGGCTAGCATCACCACCACATGGCTAGCATCACCACCGTGGCTAGCACCACCACCATGGCTAGCATCACCACCGTGGCTAGCATCACCACCACCGTGGCTAGCATCACCACCGTGGCTAGCATCACCACCACCATGGCTAGCATCACCACCACCGTCGTGGCTAGCATCACCATCACCGTGGCTAGCATCACCACCACCGTCGTGGCTAGCATCACCACCACCATGGCTAGCATCACCACCACCGTCGTGGCTAGCATCACCACCACCATGGCTAGCATCACCACCGCCGTGGCTAGCATCACCACCATGGCTAGCATCACCACCACCGTGGCTAGCATCACCACCGTGGCTAGCATCACCACCGTGGCTAGCATCACCACCACCATGGCTAGCATCACCACCACCATGGCTAGCATCACCACCACCGTGGCTAGCATCACCACCGTGGCTAGCATCACCACCGTGGCTAGCATCACCACCACCATGGCTAGCATCACCACCATGGCTAGCATCACCACCGTGGCTAGCATCACCACCGTGGCTAGCATCACCACCACCATGGCTAGCATCACCACCACCGTGGCTAGCATCACCACCACCATGGCTAGCATCACCACCACCATGGCTAGCATCACCACCACCGTGGCTAGCATCACCACCGTGGCTAGCATCACCACCATGGCTAGCATCACCACCACCGTGGCTAGCATCACCACCACCGTGGCTAGCATCACCACCATGGCTAGCATCACCACCACCATGGCTAGCATCACCACCACCATGGCTAGCATCACCACCATGGCTAGCATCACCACCATGGCTAGCATCACCACCACCGTGGCTAGCATCACCACCATGGCTAGCATCACCACCACCGTGGCTAGCATCACCACCATGGCTAGCATCACCACCACCGTGGCTAGCATCACCACCACCATGGCTAGCATCACCACCATGGCTAGCATCACCATCACCATGGCTAGCATCACCACCGTGGCTAGCATCACCACCACCGTGGCTAGCATCACCACCATGGCTAGCATCACCACCATGGCTAGCATCATCACCATGGCTAGCATCACCACCACCATGGCTAGCATCACCACCACCATGGCTAGCATCACCACCATGGCTAGCATCACCATCACCATGGCTAGCATCACCACCACCGTGGCTAGCATCACCACCACCATGGCTAGCATCACCACCACCGTGGCTAGCATCACCATCACCACCGCCGTGGCTAGCATCACCATCACCACCACCGTGGCTAGCATCACCACCGCCGTGGCTAGCATCACCACCACCATGGCTAGCGTCACCACCACCATGGCTAGCATCACCACCACCGTGGCTAGCGTCACCACCACCGTGGCTAGCGTCACCACCACCATGGCTAGCGTCACTACCACCATGGCTAGCATCACCACCACCATGGCTAGCATCACCACCACCATGGCTAGCATCACCACCACCGTGGCTAGCGTCACCACCACCGTGGCTAGCATCACCACCACCGTGGCTAGCATCACCACCACCATGGCTAGCGTCACCACCACCATGGCTAGCATCACCACCACCGTGGCTAGCGTCACCACCACCGTGGCTAGCGTCACCACCACCATGGCTAGCGTCACTACCACCATGGCTAGCATCACCTCCACCGTGGCTAGCATCACCACCACCGTGGCTAGCATCACCACCACCATGGCTAGCGTCACCACCACCATGGCTAGCATCACCACCACCGTGGCTAGCGTCACCACCACCGTGGCTAGCGTCACCACCACCATGGCTAGCGTCACTACCACCATGGCTAGCATCACCTCCACCGTGGCTAGCATCACCACCACCGTGGCTAGCATCACCACCACCGTGGCTAGCGTCACCACCACCGTGGCTAGCGTCACCACCACCATGGCTAGCATCACCACCACCGTGGCTAGCATCACCACCACCGTGGCTAGCGTCACCACCACCGTGGCTAGCATCACCACCACCGTGGCTAGCATCACCATCACCACCGCCGTGGCTAGCATCACCATCACCACCACCGTGGCTAGCATCACCACCGCCGTGGCTAGCATCACCACCACCATGGCTAGCGTCACCACCACCATGGCTAGCATCACCACCACCGTGGCTAGCGTCACCACCACCGTGGCTAGCGTCACCACCACCATGGCTAGCGTCACCACCACCATGGCTAGCATCACCACCACCGTGGCTAGCATCACCACCACCGTGGCTAGCATCACCACCACCGTGGCTAGCGTCACCACCACCGTGGCTAGCATCACCACCACCGTGGCTAGCATCACCACCACCGTGGCTAGCGTCACCACCACCGTGGCTAGCGTCACCACCACCATGGCTAGCATCACCACCGCCGTGGCTAGCATCACCACCACCATGGCTAGCGTCACCACCACCATGGCTAGCATCACCACCACCGTGGCTAGCATCACCACCACCGTGGCTGGCGTCACCACCACCATGGCTAGCATCACCACCACCATGGCTAGCATCTCCACCACCGTGGCTAGCATCACCACCACCATGGCTAGCATCACCACCGCCGTGGCTAGCATCACCACCGTGGCTAGCATCACCACCGTCGTGGCTAGCATCACCACCACCATGGCTAGCATCACCACCGCCGTGGCTAGCATCACCACCATGGCTAGCATCACCACCACCATGGCTAGCATCACCACCGTGGATAGCATCACCGTTGAGCCAACCTGAACCCTTTCAACACCGACCACATTGTATCGTTTTGTAAACTCAGTTCGGCTTATAGGGATTGTTGTTGTTGGATTGAATGGAGGCATGACTGCTTCGTCCTTACACGCTACTTTTTTATTTTCTGGGTAGTTGCCACTAGATGGCAGCAGCAGACGTGGTCACCACTCGCTTGTACACACTTGTGTACGCGCTTGTGTACACGCTTGTGATTGTGATTCTGATGGGGGAGATGTTTTAGATGGGAGATGATTGTGATTCTGATGGGAGATGTCTCAGATTGGAGGTGATTGTGATTCTGATGGGAGATGTCTCAGATGGGAGATGATTGTTATTCTGATGGGAGATGTCTCAGATTGGAGGTGATTGTGATTCTGATGGGAGATGTCTCAGATGGGAGATGATTGTGATTCTGACGGGAGATGTCTCAGATGGGAGATGATTGTGATTCTGACGGGAGATGTCTCAGATGGGAGATGATTGTGATTCTGATGGGAGATGTCTCAGATTGGAGGTGATTGCGATTGTGACGGGCGTGGCGTGTGTGTGCTGTGTGCGGCTGGCAGTGACAGGCCAGGCCTACGAGAACATGGTGCAGGAGATGGTGCTCATGGGCTACGAGCGCGAGCGCGTCGTGGCGGCGCTGCGCTCCAGCTTCAACAACCCCGACCGCGCCGTCGAGTACCTCCTCACGGTGCGCGACAGCAGCCGCTACGCACACAGCTACACACAGCTACACACAGCTACACACAGCTATACACAGAGCCACACAGCTACACAGCTACACACAGCTACACAGCTACACACAGCTACACACAGCTACACAGCTACACACAGCTACACACAGCTACACAGCTACACACAGCTACACAGCTACACACAGCTACACACAGCTACACACAGCTACACACAGAGCCACACTGCTACACACAGAGCCACACTGCTACTCACAGAGCCACACAGCTACTCACAGAGCCACACTGCTACTCACAGAGCCACACTGCTACTCACAGAGCCACACTGCTACTCACAGAGCCACACAGCTACACACAGCCACACTGCTACTCACAGAGCCACACTGCTACACACAGAGCCACACTGCTACTCACAGAGCCACACTGCTACTCACAGAGCCACACTGCTACACACAGAGCCACACTACTACACACAGAGCCACACAGCTACACACAGAGCCACACTGCTACTCACAGAGCCACACTGCTACACACAGAGCCACACTGCTACACACAGAGCCACACAGCTACACACAGAGCCACACAGCTACACACAGAGCTACACTGCTACTCACAGAGCCACACCGCTACACACAGAGCCACACTGCTACTCACAGAGCCACACTGCTACTCACAGAGCCACTCTGCTACTCACAGAGCCACACTGCTACTCACAGAGCCACACTGACACCGCTACTCACAGAGCCACACAGCTACACACAGAGCCACACAGCTACTCACAGAGCCACACTGCTACTCACAGAGCCACACTGCTACTCACAGAGCCACACTGCTACTCACAGAGCCACACTGCTACTCACAGAGCCACTCTGCTACTCACAGAGCCACACTGCTACTCACAGAGCCACACTGACACCGCTACTCACAGAGCCACACAGCTACACACAGAGCCACACAGCTACTCACAGAGCCACACTGCTACTCACAGAGCCACACTGCTACTCACAGAGCCACACTGCTACTCACAGAGCCACACTGCTACTCACAGAGCCACACTGCTACTCACAGAGCCACACTGCTACTCACAGAGCCACACTGCTACACACAGAGCCACACTGCTACTCACAGAGCCACACTGCTACTCACAGAGCCACACTGCTACACACAGAGCCACTCTGCTACACACAGAGCCACACTGCTACTCACAGAGCCACACTGACACCGCTACTCACAGAGCCACACTGCTACTCACAGAGCCACACTGCTACTCAACCAGAGCCACACTGCTACTCACAGAGCCACACTGCTACTCACAGAGCCACACTGCTACACACAGAGCCACACTGCTACTCACAGAGCCACACTGCTACTCACAGAGCCACACTGCTACTCACAGAGCCACACTGCTACTCACAGAGCCACACTGCTACACACAGAGCCACACGAGCAGCCACACACAGAGCCACACAGCTACTCACAGAGCCACACTACTACACACAGAGCCACACTGCTACTCACAGAGCCACACAGCTACACACAGAGCTACACTGCTACTCACAGAGTCACACTGCTACACACAGAGCCACACAGCTACTCACAGAGCCACACCGCTACACACAGAGCCACACCGCTACTCACAGAGCCACACAGCTACTCACAGAGCCACACAGCTACACACAGCCACACACAGCCACACAGCTACACACAGCCACACACAGCCACACACAGCTACACACAGCTACACACAGCTACACACAGCTACACACAGCCACACACAGCTACACACAGCCACACACAGCTACACACAGCTACACACAGCTACACACAGCTACACAGCTACACACAGCTACACACAGCTACAGCTACACACAGAGCTACACAGCCACACACAGAGCCACACTGCTACTCACAGAGCCACACTGCTACTCACAGAGCCACTCAGCTACACACAGAGCTACACAGCTACTCACAGAGCCACACTGCTACTCACAGAGCTACACAGCTACACACAGAGCCACACAGCTACACACAGAGCCACACAGCTACACACAGAGCCACACAGCTACTCACAGAGCCACACTGCTACTCACAGAGCCACACTACTACTCACAGAGCCACACTGTTACACACAGAGCCACACTGCTACTCACAGAGCCACACTACTACTCACAGAGCCATACTGCTACTCACAGAGCCACACTGCTACTCACAGAGCCACACAGCTACTCACAGAGCCACACAGCTACACACAGAGCCACACCGCTACTCACAGAGCCACACTGCTTAACACAGAGCCACACTGCTACACACAGAGCCACACTGCTACTCACAGAGCCACACAGCTACACACAGAGCCACACAGCTACACACAGAGCCACACTGCTACTCACAGAGCCACACAGCTACTCACAGAGCCACACAGCTACACACAGAGCCACACAGCTACACACAGAGCCACACAGCTACACACAGAGCCACTCTGCTACTCACAGAGCCACACAGCTACACACAGAGCCACACAGCTACACACAGAGCCACTCTGCTACTCACAGAGCCACACAGCTACACACAGAGCCACACTACTACACACAGAGCCACACTGCTACTCACAGAGCCACACTGCTACACACAGAGCCACACTGCTACACACAGAGCCACACTGCTACACACAGAGCCACACAGCTACACACAGAGCCACACTGCTACTCACACAGCCACACTGCTACACACAGAGCCACACAGCTACACACAGAGCCACACTACTACACACAGAGCCACACTGCTACTCACAGAGCCACACTGCTACACACAGAGCCACACTGCTACACACAGAGCCACACTGCTACACACAGAGCCACACTGCTACACACAGAGCCACACTGCTACACACAGAGCCACACTGCTACACACAGAGCCACACTGCTACACACAGAGCCACACTGCTACACACAGAGCCACACTGCTACACACAGAGCCACACTGCTACACACAGAGCCACACAGCTACTCACAGAGCCACACAGCTACTCACAGAGCCACACAGCTACACACAGAGCCACACGAGCAGCCACACACAGAGCCACACTGCTACTCACAGAGCCACACAGCTACACACAGAGCCACACGAGCAGCCACACACAGAGCCACACCGCTACTCACAGAGCCACATCGCTACTCACAGAGCCACACTGCTACTCACAGAGCCACACTGCTACACACAGAGCCACACTGCTACTCACAGAGCCACACTGCTACTCACAGAGCCACACTGCTACACACAGAGCCACTCTGCTACACACAGAGCCACACTGCTACTCACAGAGCCACACTGACACCGCTACTCACAGAGCCACACTGCTACTCACAGAGCCACACTGCTACTCACAGAGCCACACTGCTACACACAGAGCCACACTGCTACTCACAGAGCCACACTGCTACTCACAGAGCCACACTGCTACACACAGAGCCACACTGCTACTCACAGAGCCACACTGCTACTCACAGAGCCACACTGCTACTCACAGAGCCACACTGCTACTCACAGAGCCACACTGCTACTCACAGAGCCACACTGCTACACACAGAGCCACACGAGCAGCCACACACAGAGCCACACAGCTACTCACAGATCCACACTACTACACACAGAGCCACACTGCTACTCACAGAGCCACACAGCTACACACAGAGCTACACTGCTACTCACAGAGCCACACTGCTACACACAGAGCCACACAGCTACTCACAGAGCCACACCGCTACACACAGAGCCACACCGCTACTCACAGAGCCACACAGCTACTCACAGAGCCACACAGCTACACACAGCCACACACAGCCACACAGCTACACACAGCCACACACAGCCACACACAGCTACACACAGCTACACACAGCTACACACAGCCACACACAGCTACACACAGCTACACACAGCTACACAGCTACACACAGCTACACACAGCTACAGCTACACACAGAGCTACACAGCCACACACAGAGCCACACTGCTACTCACAGAGCCACACTGCTACTCACAGAGCCACTCAGCTACACACAGAGCTACACAGCTACTCACAGAGCCACACTGCTACTCACAGAGCTACACAGCTACACACAGAGCCACACAGCTACACACAGAGCCACACAGCTACACACAGAGCCACACAGCTACTCACAGAGCCACACTGCTACTCACAGAGCCACACTGCTACTCACAGAGCCACACTGCTACTCACAGAGCCATACTGCTACTCACAGAGCCACACTGCTACTCACAGAGCCACACAGCTACTCACAGAGCCACACAGCTACACACAGAGCCACACCGCTACTCACAGAGCCACACTGCTTAACACAGAGCCACACTGCTACACACAGAGCCACACTGCTACTCACAGAGCCACACAGCTACACACAGAGCCACACAGCTACACACAGAGCCACACTGCTACTCACAGAGCCACACAGCTACTCACAGAGCCACACAGCTACACACAGAGCCACACAGCTACACACAGAGCCACACAGCTACACACAGAGCCACTCTGCTACTCACAGAGCCACACAGCTACACACAGAGCCACACTACTACACACAGAGCCACACTGCTACTCAGAGCCACACTGCTACACACAGAGCCACACTGCTACACACAGAGCCACACTGCTACACACAGAGCCACACAGCTACACACAGAGCCACACTGCTACTCACACAGCCACACTGCTACACACAGAGCCACACAGCTACACACAGAGCCACACTACTACACACAGAGCCACACTGCTACTCAAAGAGCCACACTGCTACACACAGAGCCACACTGCTACACACAGAGCCACACTGCTACACACAGAGCCACACTGCTACACACAGAGCCACACTGCTACACACAGAGCCACACTGCTACACACAGAGCCACACTGCTACACACAGAGCCACACTGCTACACACAGAGCCACACTGCTACACACAGAGCCACACAGCTACTCACAGAGCCACACAGCTACTCACAGAGCCACACAGCTACACACAGAGCCACACAAGCAGCCACACACAGAGCCACACTGCTACTCACAGAGCCACACAGCTACACACAGAGCCACACGAGCAGCCACACACAGAGCCACACCGCTACTCACAGAGCCACACCGCTACTCACAGAGCCACACAGCTACTCACAGAGCCACACTGCTACACACAGAGCCACACTGCTACTCACAGAGCCACACGAGCAGCCACACACAGAGCCACACTGCTACACACAGAGCCACACTACTACTCATAGAGCCACACGAGCAGCCACACACAGAGCCACACTGACACTCACAGAGCCACACTGACACCGCTACTCACAGAGCCACACAGCTACACACAGAGCCACACAGCTACACACAGAGCCACACTGCTACTCACAGAGCCACACAGCTACTCAGAGCCACACAGCTACACACAGAGCCACACTGACACTCACAGAGCCACACTGACACGGATACTCACAGAGCCACGCCCGCCAACGCAGCAGCACGCTAACCGCACGGTCACCACACGCGCTACCTCGCACCCACGCACCACCACGCACTACCACGCGCTACCTCGCACTACCACGCACTACCACGCACCAACCACAACCCCACTCGCGCGCATCACCCCAACCCCCCTCTCCACCACCACAAGTGGCGCCGCTCTGCTCGACGGCGCCCCACACGGCCGATGAGCCTGCAGTGAGCGTCTGTGCCGGGCCTCTGCGCTGACCGCGTGTGTCATCGTGCTGCTGCTGCTGCTTCTACTGCTGCTGCTGCTACTGCTGCTGCTACTGCTGCTGTTGCTACTGCTACTGCTGCTACTGCTACTGCTGCTACTGCTGCTGCTGCTACTGCTGCTGCTACTGCTGCTACTGCTGCTGCTGCTACTGCTGCTGCTACTGCTACTGCTGCTGCTACTGCTGCTGCTGCTACTGCTGCTGCTGCTACTGCTGCTGCTGCTGCTGCTGCTGCTGCTACTGCTGCTGCTACTGCTACTGCTGCTGCTGCTACTGCTACTACTGCTGCTACTGCTGCTGCTGCTACTGCTGCTGCTACAGGGCATGCAGGAAGGCGAGGGGCTGGCTGCAGACGCTCCCGCTGAGAGCCAGCAGCAGCGGCAGCAGCAGCGGCAGGCGGCTTCCGCGCCCAGCGCCCCGGCCGCCTCGGGCACCACCAGCAGCAGCAGCACGGCGAGTACCGGTGGCACCGCGTCGCAGGGCTCCAGATCCGGTGAGGGGGTGTGTGGGGGTGGGTGTGTGTGTGTCTGTGTGAGTTCCATTCCCGCTCACTGCTAACTTCAGTGACGATTATCTGAACCGGTCCTGGGCCTCCCCTAGGTCCACTCAGCTTCAAACGAGTGCGCGGTGCGACGTGTAGTAAACATCGCCACTGGGGAGACAAAGCCGGCCGGGCGTGGTGCTGGCCACCCGCCCCCTCGTGTGCCACGTGCCACTTGCCCCAACAATCTGCTGAAGGCTGCCCGGGGTGGACCTGCGTGTTTGTTGCAGGCAACCCGCTGGAGTACCTGCGGAACCAGGCACAGTTCCGCTACATGCGGCGCGCCGTGCAGCAGAACCCCGGCCTGCTGCCCGCCCTGCTGCAGGAGCTGGGCGTCCAGAACCCTCAGCTGCTTGCGGTGAGCGTCGCACACGCGTCGCACACGCGTCGCACACGCATCGCACACGCATCGCACACGCGCGTCGCTCACACGCGTCGCACACGCGTCGCACACGCGTCGCACACGCGTCGCACACGCGCGTCGCTCACACGCGTCGCACACGCATCGCACACGCATCGCACACGCATCGCACACGCGCGTCGCTCACACGCGTCGCACACGCGTCGCACACGCGTCGCACACGCGTCGCACACGCATCGCACACACGCGTCGCTCACACGCGTCGCACACACATGTCGCACACACGTCGCACATGCGTCGCTCCCACGCGTCGCCCACGCAACAACACGATTAGCAAATCGCAAAGGCAGCGATTTTTTTTTTCCGATTTGAAAAGTCCCCTTTCTTCTTGGATTTTTTTTTTGTTATCATAACTTTTTTTGATTCAACTTAACAATTGTTCTATGTTTGATTGTTCTATTTCAATTAAAACATTTAAATTATCATCCTTGCATTAGAATATATAGTGCAGTTCATATGTTGATGGTATCACGTGGTAATGCTCCATCACGTGTTTTAAATCTATTACACAGTGAATATTCAACTGCAGCTTGACTTCAAAACATTTATTCGCGAATCAAATCGCAATATCTGTCAGAAAATAATCGCAATTGCATCTCTTCCCCCAAGTCGTTGAGCCCCTGCTCTGCACGTTTTGCACGTTTTGCTTGCGGCCTAGCAGGAGATCAGCCAGTACCAGGAGGAGTTCATCCACATGCTCAACGAGCCGGGCGAGGAGGGCGCCGAGGAGCCCGGCGCCGACGAGCCGGGCGCAGACCGGCCGCAGGTCATCCAGGTCACGCCCGACGAGATGGACGCCATCGAGAGGGTAATGCCGCCGTGTGGGAGCGCGCGAGCGTGCGCTGCTTCTGCTGCTGCTGCTGTGTTTGTGCATGTGTGCTGCTGCTGGTGCTGTGTTTGTGTGTGTGCTGCTGCTGTGCTTGTGCATGTGTGCTGCTGGTGCTGTGTTTGTGTGTGTGTGCTGCTGCTGCTGTGTTTGTGCTGCTGCTGCTGCTGCTGCTGCTGCTGTGCTTGTGCATGTGTGCTGCTGCTGGTGCTGTGTTTGTGTGTGTGTGCTGCTGCTGCTGCTGTGTTTGTGCATGTGTGCTGCTGCTGCTGCTGTGCTTGTGCATGTGTGCTGCTGCTGGTGCTGTGTTTGTGTGTGTGTGCTGCTGCTGCTGCTGTGTTTGTGTGTGTGCTGCTGCTGCTACTGCTGCTGTGCTTGTGCATGTGTGCTGCTGCTGGTGCGCGGGCCCGGGTAAAACTACGTGGCCGGGAGTCGGAGCCGTTCCCTGTACACCTTGGGGTGCGACAGGGATGTCCTCTGGCTCCCACATTATTTAACATCTATTTTGACCGCGTTGTTCGTGAAGCCTTCAATGGCTGTACCGGGGGAATTTCCATTTGGTACAGATATAATGGGAGGCTGATCGATGCCCGGGTGCGGTCAAGGGATGGCTCCCTATTGGTAAACCACGTTATGTATGCCGATGATTTGGTAATTGCTGCTCATTCAGAAGAGGAGTTGGAGGCGCTGTTGATGAACCTGGAGCGTGCCACTAAGAGGTGGGTGGGGCCTTACCATCAGCCCCACCAAAACTAAGCACCTGCCTGGATATTTTGTACCATCGGACACTCCACCCCCACAACTCCCAATCGGTGATGGGGCAGTAGTGGAGAGAGTGGAGAGTTTTCCATACTTGGGCAGTGTGCTTATGACCGGCTCCAGTTTAACAGCAGAGGTCTCACTCCGAATCAGTCGAGCGGCATTGTCTTTTCATCGGTTGCGTAACGCTGTGTAGAAGCTACCTGGATTGTCGCTCCGCACGAAGCTTCAGGTCTTCTCGGCCACAGTCATTCCTTCCCTTCTCTACGCTTGCGAAACGTGGACCCCCCTAATAGAGCATCTTCGCCGGTTGGAAACATTTAGGCTGGCCTGCCTACGATCCATCCTGGGTTTAACCAGGCTGGATTGTGTGAGGAGCTCACAAATCCTTGAAAGATCTGGGCAAAGTCCCATCGGTGAGCTCCTCCGGCAGGCAAGGCTGCGTTGGCTGGGTCATGTAGCCCGCATGCCCAGCCACCGCATGCCTAAACAGCTTTTGTTCGGCCGGATAGAGGGGGCTAAACGGGCCCGGCACGGGCTAGAGAAGAGATGGAGTTATGTGGTACGGGAGGACGTGGAGCTGAGTGGACTTGCCGATGACTAGTACCAGCGGTGTCAAGATCGGCCTCTGTGGAGGAGGCTCGTGAAGGACACTACTGGGCAGTTGGAGGCAGTCGCCCTCCAACAACAACGGAGGGCGGAGGAGCGACGCTCACAACCACGAGCGGAGTGCCCGGTGGCTAAAGCACAGCAAGTTGGTACAGTAGGGGGCACAGGTGGTGCATCAGCCAGTCATCTCGGTCATCTCAGTCAGTCGACCCGTGGCACCTGCTGGGTCTGCCCCGTGACCTCCTGCCAGCGGGCATTCGACACTTCATGTGGCCTCAAGGTGCACTTGGCCTGGCACAAGCGTCGTGGTGACGTCACCGCCACTTAGTGGCGAATGGCGGTTGTTGTGCTGCTGTGTGTGTGTAGCAGTGTGTGTGTGCTGCTGCGTGTGTGCTGCTGCTAACAGTGTGTGTGTGTGTGCTGTGTGTGTGTGCTACTGTGTCTGTGTGCTGCTGCTGACACTGTGTGTGTGTGTGCTGCTAACACTGTGTGTGCGCTGTGTGTGTGTGTGCTGTGTGTGTGCTACTGTGTGTGTGTGCTGCTGCTAACACTGTGTGTGTGCGCTGTGTGTGTGTGTGTGCTGTGTGTGTGTGCTACTGTGTGTGTGTGCTGCTGCTGACACTGTGTGTGCTGCTGCTGACACTGTGTGTGTGCTGCTAACACTGTGTGTGTGCGCTGTGTGTGTGTGTTGCTGTGTGTGTGTGTGTAGCAGTGTGTGTGTGTGCTGCTGATAACACTGTGCTGTGTGTGTGTGTGCTGACACTGTGTGTGTGCTGCTGTGTGTGTGAGCAGCTCATGGGCCTGGGCTTTGAGCGGCGCCTGGCGATGGAGGCCTACTTTGCCTGCGACAAGAACGAGAACCTGGCGGCAAACTTCCTCCTACAGCACATCGTGGACGACGACTGAGTCCACCATCGCCCCCTCCCTCCCCCATCGCCCCCCCCCTCTCTGCCTCCCTCCCCTCCCCCATCGCCCTCATCGCCCCCATCGCCCCCCCCCCCCTCTCATGCTCCCTCCCCGACGCCGCCCCGCAGAGCACACACGCCCACGGCCCTTCTCTCTCCCCTTCACGGCCACCGCCACCATCGTCGTCACCACCACCACCGCCATCACCGCCACCACCACCGCTAGCACCACCATCATCGTAATCACCACCACCGCCATCACCGCTAGCACCACCATCACTGCCACCGTCACCACCACCACTAGCATCACCATCGTCGTCGTCACCACCATCACTGCCACCGTCACCACCACCACCACCGCTAGCACCACCATCATCGTCACCGCCGATGCCACCACGATCACCGCCACCACCAGTGCCATCATCGCCGTCGGCGCCACCGGGCACGGCTGCGTTGCACCGTCACCACGAGCAAGTGCTGCTGAAGCGTCGGGCCGGAAGAGGGCGTGGCCACGTGGGGGAGGGGGGGGGTCACTCGCGCGGGGGGGGGGGGGTCACTCACGCAAGGGGTCACTCCCGCAAGGGGTCACTCCCGCAAGGGGTCACTCCCTCTCGGCGTTTTCCCGTGGAGCACGTCAACGGGACGACGCGCGTTGACAGGGTGGCGCGCGTTGATGGTGGCGTGTGCTGCCAATCGCCGTGACTGGGGGACGCTGCTCGTTCGGTTAGAACCCACCCAGCCCCCCCCCCCTGGTAGCTAATGAACTAATCTGCTTGCGTGGTGACCTCTGACCCTGCCCCCTCCGCGGCGCTGGGGAGGCCCTCTTCCGGCCGCACGTCGAGGTCCAGGACGCCGGGCCGAGTGGCTTCGCCCAAATCCTAAATGGGATTTTCGTATTTCCCCCCCCCTCCTCTCTGGTTCATAAACATTCTGCATCGCGTCACAACGGCCCCCTGTCCCAGGCCAGCCCCACGCAGGGAGACGGCGACGATCGCGTGGCGCTCGAATTTGATGAAACAAAAACATTTCAAGAGCCGCGACGCTCGTGGTGACTAGGCCGCTCAACTCGCCGGCCAGCCGGGACCCCAAGAACCGCCTCCAAGTCCCTGAGCACCGCGTGCAGCGCATACCCCCACACCGCCCCCCCCCTTCTCCCGTCACCTAAAGCCCCCCCCCCCCCCCCCCGGCGTGACGGCCCCGACCCACTTAACCCCCACCCCCTCCCCGCCCCGTAAGCTTATTATGCAAAGGTGGAGAGGCAAGCGGAGAGCGTCGTTGGCGTGGGGTTTGTTCCGCTACGTTTCCTTGTTAAAGCGTCGGCGTCGTCGTCACCGTCGGCGTCGTCGTCACCGTCGTCACCGTTGTCACCGTCACCGCCGTCACCGCCGCCGCGTTGCGTGACCGGGCCGAGCGCCGATTTTGCCGCGGCCGGCGATACGGCAAAGTTCCCCGCGGCGCTGCGTTGTGCCACCTGGACCGGCGGGCGGGCGGAGCGGAGGTGGTGCTCGGGCCGGGGCTGGGTGGGGCCGAGCTGGGTGGGGCCGGGCTGGGTGGGGCCGGGCTGGGTGGGGCCGGGCTGGGTGGGGCCGGGCTGGGTGGGGCCAGGCTGGGTGGGGCCGGGCTGGGTGGGGCTCGCGAGTTGGGGTTGTTTGTGGGTTTTGGTGTCAATGGTGGGGGGGGCGGTGGGTAGTGACTGGGTGGCGTTGGCGTTAGGGCTGTAGCAGTGGAGGTCATGGGTGTGGGTTGGTCTCGGTGACTTGCGACTTGGTGTTAGTGGCAGAGTGGCTCTGCTTGCTACTTGACTGAGGTTCGGCTGAGTGCTCGTGGTTGGTTGGGTAGTTTCCCAGGGTTATGGGTAGCGCTAGTGACTTGGGGTAGTTGGGGTTATGGGTAGCGCTAGTGACTTGGGGTAGTTGGGTTATGGGTAGCGCTAGTGACTTGGGGTAGTTGGGGTTATGGGTAGCGCTGGTGACTTGGGGTAGTTGGGGTTATGGGTTGCGCTAGTGACTTGGGATAGTTGGGGTTATGGGTAGTGCTGGTGACTTGGGGTAGTTGGGGTTATGGGTAGCGCTGGTGACTTGGGGTAGTTGGGGTTATGGGTAGCGCTAGTGACTTGGGGTAGTTGGGGTTATGGGTAGTGCTGGTGACTTGGGGTAGTTGGGGTTATGGGTAGCGCTGGTGACTTGGGGTAGTTGGGGTTATGGGTAGCGCTAGTGACTTGGGGTAGTTGGGGTTATGGGTAGCGCTGGTGACTTGGGGTAGTTGGGTTATGGGTAGCGCTGGTGACTTGGGGTAGTTGGGGTTATGGGTAGCGCTGGTGACTTGGGGTAGTTGGGTTATAGGTAGCCCTAGTGACTTGGGGTAGTAGGGTTATGAGTAGCGCTAGTGACTTGGGGTAGTTGGGGTTATGGGTAGCGCTAGTGACTTGGGGTAGTAGGGTTATGGGTAGCGCTGGTGACTTGGGGTAGTTGGGGTTATGGGTAGCGCTAGTGACTTGGGGTAGTTGGGGTTATGGGTAGCGCTAGTGACTTGGGGTAGTTGGGTTATGGGTTGCGCTGGTACCAGTGGCTGCGGTGATCAGGGTTAGAATCTAGTTGGCTGTTCCGCTCACGAAGTTCTCTCTCCACCACCCCCACGGTAACGCACGGAAACCTCTCGCTCGCCCACCCACCTGCCCGCTCGCCCGCCCTCTCGTCCGCTCGCTCGCTTACCCGCTCGCCCGCCCACCCGCTCGTCCACCCGCTCGTCCACCCGCTCGCCCGCTCGCTCGCCCTCCGATGACCTTTTCTGGTGTCCCAGGATCCCAGCGGTCCCAGGCCGGTGGTCACGCAGCAGTCGCAGCGTAAATACAACAACTACAACAACAACTACTACTACTACACTCGCGCGTGACGATAAATAATAAAAGAGAGAGTTGTTATTTACAGCGAGCCTCGCCGGCTGGTTTGTGTCTCTGCCTTCTGTTGTGAGTGGCGCTGGTGGTGGGGGGGGTGAGGATTGGGGGGGGGGGGGTGAGGACCGTGGGGGGTGGGGGGGTGAGGACTGGTGGGGGGGGGGTGACGGTGTGGGGGCCTCACGGCCGCCCAGGGTCCAGCAAGGGGGTTGGGGGGGCAGCACCTAATGTCCCGCGTGGCCAGGAGATGTTAACTACCTCGCCTGGTCTACAGGAGGTCGTGGGTTCAATCCCGACCCTGACTATGCCTGCTGCTGCTGCTGTAGATTTGGAGTTTGCGTGTCTCTCTCTCATCATCATCACCACGGTGGCTAGGAGATGTTAACTACCTCGCCTGGTATACAGGAGGTCGTGGATTCCATTCCGATCCGGACCCTGACGATGCCTGCTGCTGCTGTAGATTTGGAGTCTCTCATCATCATCATCACGGTGACTAGGAGATGTTGACTACCTCGCCTGGTCTACAGGAGATCGTGGGTTCCATCCCGACCCTGACGACGCTTGCTGCTGCTGCTCTACATTTCCACGTGAGAACGTCCAAGCCACTGGAAGAAAGAAACCAGCGCTACGTATCTCAGTGGATGCTTTCCCGTCAAATCAACGAGAGTTTCAAGGGCCCACTTGCTCGGGGCCTCCCACAAACAGCGGCATCACAACAGCCCGGCTTCATTTGTCGATAACACTGGTCAACAACAAAACAACAACACTGGTCAACAACAAAACAACATTTTTTTCTGGCCTGGACTTTTGCAGCTGTTCTAGACTAATTTCAGGGTGCTGATTCCAAATCTGATCTCAGATTTGCTCTATCACATCTCAACTTTATGCTATCGGCATACCCCATTTTCATTGATTTTACACTTGTGATTGCAAGTTGTTGCGAGTCAGTGACTGCTTTAGTGTTAAAATATGGTGCTGTATTTTTAGGATAATGTGTTTATAATATCATTTTATGTAGATATCCACATTTATTTAATATTTTTCTTCTGCAGTTTGTATTGAAAATGCAATATTTGATATCTCAAAAACCTGATGTGATAGACAAAAACTGATGCCAGATTTGGAATCAGCACCCCAAAATTAAACCCGTTGTAATACCTCATGCCAGAAAAAGTGTGTTGACCAGTGTAATGAAGATGGATCGGGGCTGGTGGTGGTGGTTGTGCCACGTGGCATTGCGCCCCGGGGCCTTCTGGGAACCTCAGGGCCGGCCCCGTTCGGCCGTCACGTGGCCCTGGAGTCGGAGCCACTTTGCGCGTTCAGGCGTCAGCAGCAGCAGCAGCGGATTGATTTGTGCCGACATCGGCACCGACTGTGCTCTGTTGAACTTCCACGCCTGGGTTTCATCTCCACCAGCAGTGGTTCTTAACCTGTAGGGGGCGGGCTGGAGGGGAGGGGGCGAGACATTGGGCAGGTAATATTTTTGAAGGTAAATAATCGACGGCACAAATCAAGCAACGCGGGCACGTCAAGGCACAAACTTGCTTCGTTTCATCAGCGCCGATCTATTTAGGAGCAAAACTGTTTTTTTATTTTTTTACGATGAGAACCAAAATGGTGCAGACTGCAGTCAAAGATTAAGAACCGCTGGTCCACATGTCCTGTGACCCCCCATTTAATTATGTAAAACTGAGTTTCTGCGTGTTTTAAAAAAAGGAAAGTTTATTTAAAAACAGAAATGAATATGCAAAGGAAAAATGTTCGGGGGGGGGGTGGGGGGGGTCACAAGACACCCAGACCTACACTGCACAGTGAGGGAGGTAGCGACCCTAGGCTGTGTGCAGGTTTGATGTGTGAATGTGTGTGCGTCATTGTGTGTGTGTGTCATTTTGTGTGTGTGTCATTGTGTGTGTGTCATTTTGTGTGTGTGTCAAGTGTGTGTGTTTCAGTGTGTGTGTGCCACATTGTGTGTGTGTGTCATTGTGTGTGTGTGTGTCACTGTGTGTGTCATTGTGTGTGTGTGCGTCATTGTGTGTGCGCGTCATTGTGTGTGTGCGTCATTGTGTGTGTGTGTCATTGTGCGTGTCATTGTGTGTGTGTGCGTGTGTCATTGTGTGTGTGTGTGTGTCATTGTGTGTGTGTGTCATTGTGTGTCATTTTGTGTGTGTCTGTCAAGTGTGTGTGTTTCAGTGTGTGTGTGCCACATTGTGTGTGTGCTTCAGTGTGTGTGTGTGTCATTGTGTGTGTGTCACTGTGTGTGTCATTGTGTGTGTGTGCGTCATTGTGTGTGTGTGTCATTGTGTGTGTGTGTGTCATTGTGTGTGTGTGTCATTGTGTGTGTGTGTGTGCGTCATTGTGTGTGCGCGTCATTGTGTGTGTGCCACATTGTGTGTGTGTCATTGTGTGTGTGTGTGTCACTGTGTGTCATTGTGTGTGTGTGCGTCATTGTGTGTGCGCGTCATTGTGTGTGTGCGTCATTGTGTGTGTGTGTCATTGTGTGTGTGTGTCATTGTGTGTGTGTGTGTGTCATTTTGTGTGTGTGTGTCAAGTGTGTGTGTTTCAGTGTGTGTGTGCCACATTGTGTGTGTGCTTCAGTGTGTGTCATTGTGTGTGCGTCATTGTGTGTGTGTCATTGTGTGTGTGTGTGTCATTGTGTGTGTGTGTCATTGTGTGTGTGTGTCATTGTGTGTGTGTCATTTTGTGTGTGTGTGTGTCAAGTGTGTGTGTTTCAGTGTGTGTGTGCCACATTGTGTGTGTGTGTGTCATTGTGTGTGTGTGTCATTGTGTGTGTGTGTGTCATTGTGTGTGTGTCATTTTGTGTGTGTGTGTGTCAAGTGTGTGTGTTTCAGTGTGTGTGTGCCACATTGTGTGTGTGTGCTTCAGTGTGTGTGTGTGTCATTGTGTGTGTGTCATTTTGTGTGTGTGTGTGTCAAGTGTGTGTGTTTCAGTGTGTGTGTGCCACATTGTGTGTGTGTCATTGTGTGTGTGTGTGTGTGTCACTGTGTGTGTCATTGTGTGTGTGTGTGCGTCATTGTATGTGTATGGCTGTGTATGGCTGTGTGTGTCTGTGTGTGTGTGTGAGTCTGTGTGTGTGTATGGCTGTGTGTGTCTGTGTGTGTCTGTCTGTGGGGAGCGGTAGTGTGTAGTGGGGAGCGGTGGTGCAGCGGTTAGCGCGCTGCGCTATGAACCTAGCGACCCGGGTTCGATTCCCGCTCACGGCTAACACCAGTGACGATTATCTGAACCGGTCCTGGGCCTCCCCTAGGTCGACTCAGCCTTAAATGAGTACTTGGTGCGGTGTGTAAACATCGCCACTGGGGAGACAAAGGCGGTCGGGCGTGGTGCTGGCCACCCACCCCCTCGTGTACCGTGCCGGCCTTCATAGGTGCTCGCTAACAGCACTTGCCCCTACAGTCTGTTTAGGCTATACGGGGGATCTTTGTATCTTTGTGTGTGTGTGTGGGGAGCGGTGGTGCAACGGTTAGCGTGGCGCTGCGCTCCGCTCCCACCGTGGCGTGGTGTGGGTGGTGTGGGTGGTGGGTGGGTTGTGTGGGTGGTGGCGTGGGTGGTGGTTGTGTGTGTGAGTAGGTGGTCGGGTGGATGGTTGCGTGGTGGGTAGGTGGTCGTGTGGGTAGATGGTGGTGGTGTGGGTGGTTGGTTGGTCGTGTGGGTGGTGGCGTGGTGGGTGGGTGGTTGCGTGGGTGGTGGTGGTGTGTGGGTGGGTGGTGGTGGTGTGGGTGGTGGTGGTGGTGGTGATGATGGTGGTGGTGGTGCGGGTGGCTGGGTGGGTGAAGTTCACGGCCAGGAGCGAGCGGTGCCACGTTGCCGCTTTTCGTTGTGTCGAGTCGAGACGAGCGTCTGGGGGCCCAGATTCCCGCTCCGTCATCGTCGTCCCACGGGGATTGCGGCCAGTCGCGTCCGAATTCACGACGATGCATAATTAATGAGCCGGGCTCTCGGGACAATGACACCCGCACCTGCCACGGAGGCGACAGCGAGGAGGCGGCAGTGGTGGTCGTGGTGGTAGTCGTGGTGGTGGTCTTGTGCGCGCTCACCAGGCTCACCACGCGCGCTCAACACACACACACACACCACCCTCACCACACAAACTACCCTCACCACGCTCACACCACACACCACACACACACACCACACACCCCACACACACACACCACACACACCACACACACCACCACACACACCACACACATACACCACACACACACACCACCACACACACACACCACACACACCACCACACACACCACACACACCACCACACACACACATCACACACACCACCACACACACACACACCACACACACCACACACACACCACCACACACACACATCACACACACCAGACACACCACCACACACACACCACCACACACACACACACCACACACACACACCACACACACACACCACACACACACACCACGGCTTTAGTGGACACCGAGAGAGAGAGGGGGAGGGAGGCGGGAGTCACCAGCGGGGACTCCTCCTGCTGCTCCAAACTCCATCCAGGACTCGGACTCAGGTGGGGCGACGCGCGTGGAACTCGGTGTACCTGTGTGTGTACCTCTGTGTGTGTGTGTACCTGTGTACCTGTGTGTGTGTGTACGTGTACCTGTGTGTGTACCTGTGTGTGTACCTGTGTGTGTGTGCCTGTGTGTGTGTACCTGTGGGTACCTGTGTGTGTGTACGTGTACCTGTGTGTGTACCTGTGTGTGTACCTGTGTGTGTACCTGTGTGTGTGTATGTACCTGTGTGTGTGTACCTGTGTACCTGTGGGTACCTGTGGGTACCTGTGTGTACGTGTACCTGTGTGTATACCTGTGTGTGTACCTGTGTGTGTACCTATGTGTACCTGTGTGTGTACCTGTGTGTGTGTACCTGTGGGTACCTGTGGGTACCTGTGTGTGTGTACCTGTGTGTACCTGTGTGTGTGTGTACCTGTGTGTATCTGTGTGTGTGTACCTGTGTGTGTACCTGTGTGTACCTGTGTGTACCTGTGTGTGTGTACCTGTGTGTGTGCACGTGTGTGTGTACCTGTGGGTACCTGTGTGTGTGTACCTGTGTGTGTGTGTGTACGTGTACCTGTGTGTGTACGTGTGTACGTGTGTGTGCACCTGTGTGTGTGTCTACCTGTGTGTACCTGTGTGTACCTGTGTGTGTGTACCTGTGTACCTGTGGGTACCTGTGTGTGTGTACGTGTACCTGTGTGTGTATCTGTGTGTGTACCTGTGTGTGGGGAGCGGTAGTGTAGCTGTTAGAGCGCTGCGCTATGAACCTGGCGACCCGGGTTCGATTCCCGCTCACGGCTAACACCAGTGACGATTATCAGAACCGGTCCTGGGCCTCCCCTAGGTCGACTCAGCCTTAAATGAGTACCTGGTGCGGTGTGTAAACATCGCCACTGGGGAGACAAAGGCGGTCGGGCGTGCTGCTGGCCACCCAACCCCCTCGTGTACCGTTCTGGCCTTCATAGATGCTCGCTAACAGCACTTGCCCCTACAGTCTGTTAAGGCTATACGGGGGATCTTTGTCTTTTGTGTACTTGTGTGTGGGTGGGGGGGGTGGTGAGTGGGTGGGTGGGGGGGTTGATGGTTACACCATTGGTGAGTGGGTGAGTGAGTGGGTGGGTGGGTGGGTGAGTGAGTGAGTGGGTGAGTGAGTGAGTGAGTTGGTGGTTAGACCATTGGTGAGTGGGTGAGTGAGTTGATGATGACACCATTGGTGAGTGGGTGAGTGAGTGGGTGGGTGAGTGAGTGAGTGGGTAAGTGAGTGAGTGAGTTGGTGGTTAGACCATTCGTGAGTGGGTGAGTGAGTTGGTGGTTAGACCATTGGTGAGTGGGTGAGTGAGTGAGTTGTGGTTGAGTTGGTTACACCAGCAGTGTCTTCGAGGAGGAATGTCAAATCCATGAGGAGGAGGAGGAGGTGCCGATGACCTTCGGGTGTTGATCTTCACAGCGTAATGTGAGCATAGCGCTAACCACTGCGCCACCGCTCCCACCTTCGCACGATCTCGCGTCCACGTGCACCTGCACGCAGAGAGAGAGAGAGGGGGAGAGAGGGAGGGAGAGAGAGAGAGGGACAGAGGGAGAGAGGGAGAGAGGGAGGGAGAGAGAGGGAGAGAGGGAGGGAGAGAGGCCACATCGGATGATCCCTCTTCAGACGAAGCGCGCCGACACGGCGCTCGACCACGCTGGAGAAGGGCCAGTCGCCCGAAACGTCGGCAGCGTGCGCGCGCTGTTGACGCGTGCGGCCGCGGTCCAGTCCAGCGGCCGGCGATGTGGAACAGAGCAGTAGGAAGTGGAACAGAGCAGTAGGAAGACGAGCCGCCAGTTGACTTGGTGACGTCTTTTATTGCTCAAATCAGTCGCTTAGAGACACCGCAAGGCTGCCCCCCCCCTCGACCTCTCTCCAACGTGAGCCCCCCCCCCCCCCACACACACCCTGGTGATGATGGTGGTGATGACGGTGATGATGGTCACGGTGTTGGTGTTGATGGTGGTGGTGGCGGTGGTGTTGATGGTCACGGTGGTGGTGTTGATGATGTTGATGGTGGTGATGATGATGGTGGTGGTGATGATGATGTTGATGGTGGTGATGATGATGGTGGTGGTGTTGATGGTGGTGGTGTTGATGGTGGTGATGATGATGGTGATGATGGTGGTGGTGATGATGGTGATGATGGTGGTGGTGATGATGGTGGTGGTGATGATGATGGGTGGTGATGATGGGCTGAGTCGACTGGGATTTGGAATCTACAGACGCGGCAGCTGTCGCTGTCCAGCCGAGTGTGGTGCTGGAGGGCGAAGTGAACAAATGAGACGAGAATGGGTCTCAGCGATTCGCCTGATCACAGTGCAGGGGGGGGGGGGGGGGGCTCACGAATAGGGGGGGTGGGGCAGCAGATGGAGGAAGGGAGGGAGTGGGGGATCACGGGGGGAGGTGTCTGCACCCCCCCCCCCATTCCGACAACCACCAAATATCCCAGTCAGTCACTCACTCAGTCACTCGCCCACCCAGCCACTCACCCACCCACTCACTCACCCAGTCACTCACCCAGTCACCCAGTCACCCAGTCACCTACCCAGTCACTCACCCACCCAGTCACTCACCCAGTCACTAACCCAGTCACCCACTCACTCAGTCACCCACCCAGTCACTCACCCACCCAGCCACTCACCCAGTCACTTACCCACCCAGCCACTCACCCAGCCACTCACCCACCCAGTCACTCACTCACCCAGTCACTCACCCAGTCACTCACCCAGCCACCCACTCACTCAGTCACCCACCCAGTCACTCACTCACCCACCCAGCCACTCACTCACCCAGTCACTCACCCACTCAGTCACCCACCCAGCCACTCACCCAGCCACTCACCCAGCCACTCACCCACCCAGTCACTCACTCAGTTACTCACCCACCCAGTCACCCACCCACCCAGCCACTCACCCACCCAGTCACTCACCCAGTCACTCACTCACCCAGTCACTCACCCACTCAGTCACCCACCCAGCCACTCACTCACCCAACCACTGGGCTGGCTCAGCTGCAGGTGAGCCACTGGGTGAGTCAGCTAGAGGTGAGCCACTGGGTGAGTCAGCTGAGTCATTGGGTGACTCAGCTAGAGGTGAGTCACTGGGGGAGTCAGCTAGAGGTGAGCCACTGGGTGACTCAGCTAGAGGTGAGCCACTGGGTGAGTCAGCTGAGCCACTGGGTGAGTCAGGACCAGCTGAGTCACTGGGTGAGTCAGCTAGAGGTGAGCCACTGGGTGACTCAGCTGGAGGTGAGCCACTAGGTGAGTCAGCTGAGCCACTGGGTGAGTCAGCTGAGCCACTGGGTGAGTCAGCTGAGCCACTGGGTGAGTCAGCTAGAGGTGAGCCACTGGGTGAGTCAGCTGAGCCACTGGGTGAGTCAGCTGAGCCACTGGGTGAGTCAGCTAGAGCTGAGCCACTGGGTGAGTCAGCTGAGTCACTGGGTAAGTCAGCTAGAGGTGAGCCACTGGGTGACTCAGCTGGAGGTGAGCCACTAGGTGAGTCAGCTGAGCCACTGGGTGAGTCAGCTGAGCCACTGGGTGAGTCAGCTGAGCCACTGGGTGAGTCAGCTAGAGGTGAGCCACTGGGTGAGTCAGCTGAGCTACTGGGTGAGTCAGCTGAGCCACTGGGTGAGTCAGCTAGAGCTGAGCCACTGGGTGAGTCAGCTGAGCCACTGGGTGAGTCAGCTGAGCCACTGGGTGAGTCAGGACCAGGTGAGCCACTGGGCTGGCTCAGGAGTAGGTGCGAGTTGGGCTGCCACGCGGGATGGAGGGGGCGGGGCTTGTTGGCTCAAGGCCACGTGACACGACGCTTCGTGTCAACAGAGTTGCTCACAAAGACAAAGGTCCCCCGTGTAGCCTTAACAGACTGTTGGGGCAAGTGCTGTTAACGAGCGCCTATGAAGGCCGACTCGGCACACGAGGGGGCGGGTGGCCAGCACCCCACGCCCGGCCGCCTTTGTCTCCCCAGTGTGGCGATGTTTACACACCGCACCAGGTACTCGTTTGAGGTTGAGTTGACCTAGGGGAAGCCCACGACTGGTTCAGATAAAATCGTCACTGGTGGTGTTGGCCGTGAGCGGGAATCGAACTCACATTCACTCACTCATTCACACTCACTCACACTCACTCACACTCACTCATTCACACTCACTCACACTCACTCATTCACACTCACTCTCACTCACTCATTCACACTCATTCACACTCACTCACACTCACTCACTCTCACTCACTCACTCACACTCACTCACTCACACTCACTCTCACTCACTCACACTCACTCACACTCACTCACACTCACTCATTCACACTCACTCGCTCTCACTCACTCACACGTATTCACACTCACTCACACTCACTAATTCACACTCACTCACACTCACTCACTCTCACTCACTCACACTCACTCTCACTCACTCACACTCACTCATTCACACTCACTCACACTCACTCATTCACACTCACTCTCACTCACTCACTCACACTCATTCACACTCACTCACACTCACTCACTCTCACTCACTCACTCACACTCACTCACTCACACTCACTCTCACTCACTCACACTCACTCACACTCACTCATTCACACTCACTCACTCACTCTCACTCACTCACACTCACTCACACTCACTCATTCACACTCATTCACACTCACTCACTCTCACTCACTCACTCACACTCACTCACACTCACTCATTCACACTCACTCACACTCACTCACTCATTCACACTCACTCACACTCACTCATTCACACTCATTCACACTCACTCATTCACGCACTCACTCACACTCATTCACACTCACTCACACACTCATTCACACTCACTCACACTCACTCATTCACACTCACTCACTCTCACTCACTCACTCACACTCACTCATTTACACTCACACTCACTCATTCACACTCACTCACTCACTCACACTCTCACTCACTCACACTCACTCACACTCACTCATTCACACTCACTCACTCTCACTCACTCACTCACACTCACTCATTCACACTCACACTCACTCATTCACACTCACTCACACTCACTCACACTCATTCACACTCATTCACACTCACTCATTCACTCACACTCACACTCACTCATTCACTCATTCACACTCACTCATTCACACTCACTCACACTCACTCACACTCACTCATTCACACTCATTCACACTCACTCATTCACTCATACTCACACTCACTCATTCACTCACTCACACTCACTCATTCACACTCACTCACACACTCACTCACACTCACTCACTCACACTCACCCACACTCACTCATTCACTCACTCACACTCACTCATTCACTCTCACTCACTCACTCACACTCACTCACTCTCACTCACTCACACTCACTCATTCATACTCACTCACACTCACTCATTCACGTTCACTCACACTCGGTCACTCACACTCACTCATTCACACTCACTCACACTCACTCACTCACTCATTCACACTCACTCACACTCACTCATTCACACTCATTCCCACTCACTCATTCACTCACTCACTCACACTCACTCACTCACACTCATTCACACTCACTCATTCACTCATACTCACTCATTCACTCACTCACACTCACTCACACACTCACTCACTCACACTCACTCACTCACACACACTAACACTCACTCACACTCTCACACACTCACTCACACTCACTCATTCACACTCACTTTCACACACACTCACTCATTCACTCTCTCACACACTCACACACACTCACTCACACTCTCACACACTCACACACTCACACACTCATTCACTTTCACACACACTCACTCATTCACACTCTCACACACTCTCACTCGAGCCCCAGTTTAACAGCCACTTCAGTTGTGCCGCGTGAACTGGTGATGATGGTGATGATGGTGGTGGGTGGGGGTGGGGGTGGTGGTGGGTGGGGGTGGTGGTGGGTGGGGGTGGGGGTGGTGGTGGGTGGGGGTGGGGGTGGTGGTGGGTGGGGGTGGTGGTGGGTGGGGGACCTTTATGGAAGTGGTGCTTTTGTGTAAACAAACAAGTTTATTTATCGATGCGAGTTCATTGCGGTACAGTGTGCAGAGCAGCAGCAGTGTGTGTGTGTGTGTGTCACTGTGTGTGCGTGTGTCTGTGTGTGTGTGTGTGTCTGTGTGTGTCTGTGTGTGTGTGTGTCTGTGTGTAGCAGTGTGTGTGTGTGGCTGTGTGTCTGTGTGTAGCAGTGTGTGTGTGTGGCTGTGTGTAGTAGTGTGCTGTGTGTAGCAGTGTGTGTGTGTGGCTGTGTGTAGTAGTGTGCTGTGTGTAGCAGTGTGTGTGTGTGTGGCTGTGTGTCTGTGGCTGTGCATGTGTGTCTGTGTGTAGCAGTGTGTGTGTGTAGCTGTGTGTGTGGCTGTGTGTGTGTCCTGTGTAGTGCTTGTGTGTGTATGTGTAGCTGTGTGTGTGTGTGTAGCTGTGTGTGTGTGTAGCTGTGTGTGTCTGTGTGTGTATGTAGCTGTCTGTGTGTGTCTGTGTGTGTCTGTGTGTCTGTATGTGGCTGTGTGTGTGTGGCTGTGTGTGTGCCTGTGTGTGTGTCTGTGTGTGTGTGTGGCTGTGTGTGTCTGTGTGTGTGTCTGTGTGTGTGTGTCACTGTGTGTAAGTGTGTGTCTGTGTGTGAGTGTGTGTGAGTGTGTGTGTGTTTCTGTGTGTGGCTGTGTGTGTCTGTGTTGGCTGTGTGTGTCTGTGTTGGCTGTGTGTGTGTGTGTAGGCTATGTGTGTGTGTCTGTGTGTGTCTGTGTGTGTGTGTGTCTGTGTGTGTGTGTCTGTGTGTGTCTGTGTGTGTGTGTCTGTGTGTGCGTGTGTCTTTGTGTGAGTGTCTGTGTGTGTGTGTCTGTGTGTGAGTGTCTGTGTGTGTGTGTCTGTGTGTGTGTCTGTGTGTGTCTGTGTGTGTGTGTGTGTGTCTGTGTGTGTGTGTCTGTGTGTGCGTGTGTCTTTGTGTGAGTGTCTGTGTGTGTGTGTCTGTGTGTGAGTGTCTGTGTGTGTGTGTCTGTGTGTGTGTCTGTGTGTGTCTGTGTGTGTGTGTGTGTCTGTGTCTGTGTGTGTGTCTGTGTCTGTGTGTGTGTCTGTGTCTGTGTGTGTGTCTGTGTGTGTGTCTGTGTGTGTGTCTGTGTGTGTGTGAGTGTGTGTGTGTCTGTGTGTGTGTGTGTCACTGTGTGTGAGTGTCGCGTTTCTCGCTGCCCCCCCCCCCCTCGTGCGTGATTCTCGCACGAGGAGGGGGGAGGAGGGGGAGGAGGGGGAGGAGGGGGAGGAGGGGGAGGAGTTCTGTCGCGCGGGACGTCGCCATGGCGACCGCAGCGCGCGCCCCGCCTCCATCAGCGAGTGGAGGGGAGAGACGCGGAGAGTGGAACTCACTCACACACAGACACACACACACAGACACACACACACAGAGAGTGGAACTCACACACACACACAGACACACACACACAGAGAGTGGTGTACACACACACACAGAGAGTGGTGTACACACACACACACAGGGTGGTGTACACACACACACAGAGAGTGGTGTACACACACAGAGAGTGGTGTACACACACACACACAGAGTGGTGTACACACACACAGACACACACACAGAGAGTGGAACTCACTCACACACAGACACACACACACAGACACACACACAGACACACACACAGAGAGTGGAACTCACACACACACAGACTCACACACAGACACACACACACAGAGTGGAACTCACACACAGGGTGGTGTACACACACACAGACACACACACAGAGAGTGGAACTCACACACACACACAGACACACACACACAGAGAGTGGTGTACACACACACACAGAGAGTGGTGTACACACACACACACAGGGTGGTGTACACACACACACAGAGAGTGGTGTACACACACAGAGAGTGGTGTACACACACACAGAGTGGTGTACACACACACAGACACACACACAGAGAGTGGAACTCACACACACACACAGACACACACAGAGAGTGGTGTACACACACACACACAGAGTGGTGTACACACACACACACAGGGTGGTGTACACACACACACAGAGAGTGGTGTACACACACAGAGAGTGGTGTACACACACACACACAGAGTGGTGTACACACACACAGACACACACACAGAGAGTGGAACTCACACACACAGACACACACACACAGAGAGTGGTGTACACACACACAGAGGGTGGTGTACACACACACACAGGGTGGTGTACACACACACAGAGAGAGTGGTGTACACACACACACACACAGGGTGGTGTACACACACACAGGGTGGTGTACACACACACACACAGAGAGAGAATGGTGTACACACACACACACTACAAAGACAAAGATCCCGCCCACCACCAAGGACTGTAGGGGCAAGTGCAGTTAGCGAGCACCTATTATTCGAGGGGGGCTGCAAGGGTGCGGATCGGGGTCGCGCTGTGAAAGGAATTGGGGGGTACTAAAGGGACTTTATCTGCCCGTTCGAGCGTGAACGTGGATCGGTGGAGGCGGCGGTGGGGGGCGGACGCTGCCTCGGCTCGGGTGAGTGATTGGGTGAGTGGGTGGGTGAGTGATTGGGTGAGTTGGTGAGTTGGTGGGTGAGTGATTGGGTGAGTTGGTGAGTGGGTGGGTGAGTGGGTTGGTGGGTGAGTAGGTGGGTGGGTGAGTTGGTGGGTGAGTTGGTGGGTGAGTGATTGGGTGAGTTGGTGGGTGGTTGGGTGGGTGAGTTAGTGGGTGGGTGAGTTGGTGGGGGAGTGATTGGGTGAGTTGGTGGGTGAGTGATTGGGTGAGTGTGTGGGTGAGTGAGTGGGTGAGTGGGTGGGTGGGTGGGTGAGTAGGTGGGTGGGTGAGTTGGTGGGTGCGGGGTTGGGTGAGTGGGTGGGTGGGTGAGTTGGTCGGTGGGTGAGTGAGTTGGTGGGTGAGTGATTGGGTGAGTGGGTGAGTGAGTCGGTGGGTGGGTGAGTGATTGGGTGAGTGAGTGGGTGGGTGAGTTGGTGGGTGGGTGAGTTGGTGGGTGGGTGAGTGAGTTGGTGGGCGAGTGGGTGAGTGATTGGGTGGGTGGGTGGGTGAGTGGGTGGGTGGGTGAGTTGGTGGGTGAGTGATTGGGTGAGTGTGTGGGCGAGTGGGTGAGTGATTGGGTGGGTGGGTGGGTGAGTAGGTGGGTGGGTGAGTTGGTGGGTGAGTGATCGAGTGAGTAGGTGGGTGAGTGAGTTGGTGGGTGGGTGAGTGAGTTGGTGGGTGAGTGATTGGGTGAGTGGGTGAGTGAGTCGGTGGGTGGGTGAGTGATTGGGTGAGTGTGTGGGTGGGTGAGTTGGTGGGTGGGTGAGTTGGTGGGTGTGTGTGTGAGTTGGTGGGCGAGTGGGTGAGTGATTGGGTGGGTGGGTGGGTGAGTGGGTGGGTGAGTGATTGAATGGGTGAGTGGGTGGGTGAGTGATTGGGTGAGTGGGTGGGTGGGTGAGTGATTGGGTGAGTGTGTGGGTGGGTGAGTGAGTAGGGGAGTGTGTGGGTGGATCTTCACATCATCCACCACCATCATCACCATCATCATCACCATCATCATCACCATCATCACCGTCATCATCACCATCATCACCATCATCACCACCATCATCATCACCATCATCACCACCATCATCATCACCACCATCATCATAAATATCACCACCATCATCATCACCATCATCATCACCATCATCATCACCACCATCATCATAAGTATCACCACCATCATCACCATCATCATCATCACCATCATCACCATCATCACCATCATCACCACCATCATCATCACCATCATCACCACCATCATCATCACCACCATCATCATAAATATCACCACCATCATCATCACCATCATCATCACCATCATCATCACCACCATCATCATAAGTATCACCACCATCATCACCATCATCATCATAAGTATCATCATCATCACCATCATGGTCATCATCATCACCCGGATTTGTTGTAAGCGACAGTGCCGTGTGGTGGTGTAGTGGTGTAGTAGTGGTGTAGTAGTGGTGGTGTAGTGGTGGTGGTGTAGTAGTGGTGTGGTGGTGGAGTAGTGGTGGTGTGGTGGTGGTGTAGTGGTGGTGGTCTAGTAGTGGTGTAGTGGTGGTGTAGTGGTGGTGGTGTAGTGGTTAGTGGTGTAGTGGTGGTGTAGTGGTGGTGGTGTAGTGGTGGTGTAGTGGTGGTGTAGTGGTGGTGTAGTGGTGGTGTAGTGGTGGTGTAGTGGTGGTGTAGTGGTGGTGTAGTGGTGGTGTAGTGGTGGTGTAGTGGTGGTGGTGTAGTGGTGGTGTAGTGGTGGTGTAGTGGTGGTGGTGTCGTGGTTAGTGGTGTAGTGGTGGTGTAGTGGTGGTGGTGTAGTGGTGGTTTAGTAGTGTGGTAGTGGTGGTGTAGTGGTGGTGTAGTGGTGTAGTGGTGGTGTAGTGGTGGTGTAGTGGTGTGGTAGTGGTGGTGTAGTGGTGGTGTAGTGGTGGTGGTGTAGTGGTGGTGTGGTGGTGGTGTAGTGGTGGTGGTGTCGTGGCCCCAGCGTGGGTTGCCACTAGTCCCGGTTTGACCCGGACACTCCAACGAGTCAGCCACTTTCAGCGTTCGCCTTTAAGGAATCGATATTTTATTGACCCCCCCCCCCCCACGGTGACCTGGTGACCCGGCGTGATGCTGACAGGAGGCGGTCGATGTTGTCGACCTCGGGCTGACTGGGAGACGTCTGGGTTGGGTTTGTGGACAACTTTCAAACTCGCCGATCCGTTCGCTCACTCCCTCAATCGCTCACGCGTCGAGGGCCCACAGGCCGTGCCAGGGCCCACAGGCCCACAGGCCGTGTGAGAGGGCCCACCCACCCAGGGCCCACCCACCCAGGGCCCACTCACCCACAGGCCGTGTGAGAGGGCCCACCCACCCAGGGCCCACCCACCCAGGGCCCACTCACCCACAGGCCGTGTGAGAGGGCCCACCCACCCAGGGCCCACCCACCCAGGGCCCACTCACCCACAGGCCGTGTGAGAGGGCCCACCCACCCAGGGCCCACCCACCCAGGGCCCACTCACCCAGGGCCCACTCACCCACAGGCCGTGCGAGAGGGCCCACCCACCCAGGGCCCACCCACCCAGGGCCCACCCACCCAGGGCCCACCCACCCAGGGCCCACTCACCCACAGGCCGTGTGAGGGCCCACCCACCCAGGGCCCACCCACCCAGGGCCCACTCACCCACAGGCCGTGCCAGGGCCCACTCACCCAGGGCCCACTCACCCACAGGGCGTGTGAGAGGGCCCACTCACCCAGGGCCCACTCACCCACAGGGCGTGTGAGAGGGCCCACCCACCCAGGGCCCACTCACCCACATGGCGTGTGAGGGCCCACCCACCCAGGGCCCACTCACCCACAGGGCGTGTGAGAGGGCCCACCCACCCAGGGCCCACTCACCCACATGGCGTGAGAGGGCCCACCCACCCAGGGCCCACCCACCCACAGGGCGTGTGAGGGCCCACCCACCCAGGGCCCACTCACCCACATGGCGTGTGAGGGGCCGCTCTGATGAACTACCGGGCAGTCAATTCGCTCCCCGCTGGGGTTGTGGACGCGCTTTGTGGAGCTGGGTGCTTCAAGGGGCTCCTCATCACCCGCCCGCATTCCTGACGAGGTGAAATTTGCCTCCTGGAAACGGCCGTGCGTGTGACTTTGTGTGTGTGTGTCCACGTGTGTGTGTGTGTAGCAGTGTGTGCGTGTGACTTTGTGTGTGTACACGTGTGTGTGTAGCAGTGTGTGTGTGTGTCCACGTGTGTGTGTGTACACGTGTGTGTGTGTGTCCGTGTGTGTGTATACACGTGTGTGTGTGTGTGTCCGTGTGTGTGTGTACACGTGTGTGTGTGTGTCACCACTGCACACACAACACCCAACACGAGTTTGCTGTTGAGTGGTGGTAGTGGTGGTGGTAACGTTGTTAATTCTCTCCCATCCTCTTCCTCCTCCTCCTCGTTAAATTCTGCCCCGCGGATTCGAGCCCCTTGCCCGCGATGCTCAAACTACATAAAATCGACCCCCTAGGAATGTCACCTCCTAGCAGGCCGTCAAACTAATTGACGACTTCCGCCGGTTAATTAATGGAGGAGGAGGAGGAGGGGGGGCTGTGAATGTGGTGGTTGGCATCGCAAGCCAACGCTGCGGCTCTTGCTTGCCACCATCGCCGTACAAAGACAAAGATCCCCCCCCTCCCCACCGCGTACAGCCTGTAACAGACTGGTTGGGGTGGCAAGGGTGCTGCGGTGGCTAGGAGATGTTAACTACCTCGCCTGGTGTACAGGAGGGCGTGGGTTCAATCCCGACCCTGACGCCTGCTGCTGCTGTATATTTGGAGTTTGCGTGTCTCTTTCATCATCATCACGGGGACTAGGAGATGTTAACTACCTCGCCTGGTCTACAGGAGGTCGTGGGATCGATCCCGACCCTGACGATGCCTGCTGCTGCTGTATATTTGGAGTTTGCGTGTCTCTCTCATCATCATCATCATCACGGTGCCACTTGACATCGTGCGTCCCTCGTCCGTCGTGCACGTCTTTGCCAAAAGTCCGCAAACCGCAAAATATCCGTTCTGTGTTCCTGTCACTTCGTTTTGTGTCGTGCAGTTATTTAGTTGTTTATTTTGCTATTTGTCTTTTCGGTGACCCAGGTCACGCCACACCCTGCTGCCTTGAGTTCATCACGCTAAGTCAACTTGAACTTGACCCTGAATGCATCGGATCAGATCACGGAAGCTGAGCAGGGTTGATCCCAGTTAGTACTTGTGTAACAATCTATATTTGTAGTTTTCGTGACTCCAGGGATCCATACTCTTTGGTTCTTTCGGTAAAGTCATGTAGGTAACGACGACGTGACACATTTCTCTTGAGATGGCACTTCATTGAAGACGCGTTCGCTTGACATCAGGCGGAGACCCCCACTGCAACAGCCCTGAGTCTCCGCGCATCTCCGCCTTTTATACCAAGACACGAGGCCACGCCCCCCTTCTCGATCATTCTCGCTGACTCTGGACACTCGCTCCACCGGCAGACTCTACTGGCCTCTTCAATCACCTGACCACGCTCCCTTTTCGATCATTCCGGTTATAGCCACCAGTCCCTTCACACTCACAACTGACCCCCCTGTCACTACTTCCCGTAGCCACCAGTCCCTTCGCACTCACAGCTGACTCCTCTGTCATTACCTCCCGTGGCCACCAGTCCCTTCGCACTCCCAACTGACTCCCCTGTCATCTCCTCCCGTGGCCACCAGTCCCTTCGCACACACAACTGACTCCCCTGTCATTACCTCCCGTGGCCACCAGTCCCTTCGCACTCACAACTGACTTCCCTGTCTTTACCTCCCGTGGCCACCAGTCCCTTCGCACTCATAACTGACTCCCCTGTCATTACCTCCCGTGGCCACCAGTCCCTTCGCACTCACCACTGACTCCCCTGTCATTACCTCCCGTGGCCACCAGTCCCTTCGCACTCACCACTGACTCCCCTGTCATTACCTCCCATGGCCACCAGTCCCTTCACCTCACA